>NC_088201.1:176440775-176590872 GCF_037126465.1 Ornithodoros turicata
CGACACTGAGCCCATTGCAATTGCTAAGCTGCAGGATGAGTTAGGGGTGACTGTTTCACCATGCGGCCTTGTTGTTGATCAGGAGTTTGCATACCTTGCTGCAACACCTGATGGGCTTGTCGGTGACGACACTGTCGTGGAAGTGAAGTGCCCTTATTCGGCTCGGTCCCTTACCCCTGTGGAGGGAGTGCGGGCAAAAAAAATCACCTTTTGCGCTATTGATAACTCTGGTAATATTTCGTTGAAGTAAAACCATGACTACCACTTTCAGGTGCAGGGACAGCTCCACATCACTCGACGTCAGTTTTGTCTTTTTGTGGTATATTCTGATGAGGAAATTTTTGTCCAGAAGATCGAGAGAAATGATGGCTTCTGGAGCAAAATGATTGGCCACCTTCAACTGTTCTACTCACATAGCCTTCTACCGGAGTTGGTTGACCCTCGTCAGTCCCGTGGGCTGCAGCTCAGAGATAACAAGAAGAGTGACCATCAGGTTGCCTCGCTCTGTGATGCCGCCAAAACAACTTCCAATCAGGGCTATTCATCCAGAAAGAGACGGAAGACTGGTAAAGATAACTCACCTGCCGCTGTTCTGTAATTATGGCTAGACTGTGGACTGTGGGCGTCCACACGTTGATGCTATATGTGTGAGGCCATCATGGTATTCTACCTTGGCTTGAGTGTATGAAGATATAGCAAAGCTGTCCCCAAACCATCGTTCTTCCCAGGCATTGTTGAAACACGTCCACACGTTGATGCTATATGTGTGAGGCCATCATGGTATTCTGCCTTGGCTTGAGTGTATGAAGATATAGCAAAGCTGTCCCCAAACCGTCGTTCTTCCGAGGCATGGTTGAAACACGTCCACACGTTGATGCTATATGTGTGAGGCCATCATGGTATTCTGCCTTGGCTTGAGTGTAGGAAGATATAGCAAAGCTGTCCCCAAACCGTCGTTCTTCCCAGGCATGGTTGAAACACGTCCACACGTTGATGCTATATGTGTGAGGCCATCATGGTATTCTGCCTTGGCTTGAGTGTATGAAGATATAGCAAAGCTGTCCCCAAACCGTCGTTCTTCCCAGGCATGGTTGAAACACGTCCACACGTTGATGCTATATGTGTGAGGCCATCATGGTATTCTACCTTTGCTTGAGTGTATGAAAATTGTGGAAAGAAACATGAATGGTATTCCTAGCACTTTTGAAGCTCCACCAGCCTGTTCAGATGTCGACATCCTGAGTATGAATCCATTTTGATATTTTGACAAGGTCGGTAAGTATCATAATTGTGCAGAGCTGTCTCCCAACTGTCGCCAGTTCCCCGCATTGTTGAGCACGAGCAACATCCCAACATGTCGCTCTGCGTTACGTCTTCTTGCCATCTTGCCTTTCCTTGGGTGTCATTTCAACATATGAAAATTGTATTTTCAGATTCAGGTATCCAGTACTACTGCAAATATGATGGCCAGACACCCAAAGGTCAAACTTCCTAAGTGTTACTGTCTTTACCTGTCATTTGAAAATTTCCTACTCTCTCCCTGATTATGAAGCACCTGCCCTTGCCAGTGTTGTACCTGGTTCAGCATTATGTGGCCAATGATGAATGGTGCCCGGTTGGACATTTTTTTTTCCATAAACACACACTCTGAGGCTTTAGCTGCCAACTGACAAGCATGGCAAAAGCAACTATCAGTTGCTACTTCATTGCTCAAAAAGGAAACTCGTTGCTGAGTAACACGTTCCAAGTTTTTACTATTCCCATATTATGAATCTGGCTCTGTCCACCAGGATGCTATATGTTGATGCCGTATGTGCGAGACCTTCATGTCAAAGTGTGCCTACACTCTTAAAAACGGATCTTCTATCGTGTCTTCTACAGAAACCCGAAAAACGGTAATTTTGGGGTTTCTACGTAGAGACCACGCGAAAGCGCGGGGAATGACGTCGCATCACGTGGTTTCCCTCGTAGAAGCCACAAAAGTGGCGTTTGTTTTATGCTTCACAGTTTCCTCCTTTCCCGGTCATTTCCCCCTCCCCGCGTGCTACTGCTTCCCCTCCCCCCGGCGCAGGCTTGGCAGGCATGCTTGCAGTCAACAGAATTTGTTTCAAAGGGGATTGAAGACTTTATTTCGGCAAAGTTGTGAAATTGTGGCAGTGATTCTACATCTCTTTGTGGGGGCGGTTGATATGGCAGCTGTCACCCGTTGTGCAGCGTTTCCTCCATGCTTCCCATCCTGGCCTCGAATCGGAATTCTGCTTCCAGGCGTAACTGTGACAAAGTAAACGACGACAAAGACGCATTACAAAGTGGATACGAACAACATTAAGTGTAATAAAAGTCACTATCGACAACAGTGAAAGGGTACGAACTATAGCTTATACTAAAACGATGATAGGTAGGCAGCGAGGAGAGAAAAATGGTACATTGGTACCATGGCAGTTCCAAGTATGTAGGAGGAGAGATCAAAGAGATACCTTACTGAATGCGGTCATGGTCGACAGGTGATTGCTAGCATTGGACGCATGTTCCGGGTAACACTTGTGCCGTGTTCCGGCTAATATCTGTCAGTCTTCGGCATGAACCGCACGCACATTCCATCCAGGCGGCACGTTGAACACCAGTGAAGTCTTCGTTGGTGACGTCCATACCCACTGCGGCCAGTTGAGACAGAGAATGGTTACTCAAACCACGGCCGGAACGAGCCCCCGAATGACAAAAACATCCTGCGCCATACACAAGCGTTAGCGCTCGTGAAGTACACGTTTAGAGGCAATTCTAACAGAGCTACAAACCGGATACAGCTGATAACACATTAGGGTCTCTCGAATACCTTTACAACTCAACTTCTCAAGCATCACCAGATAACTTTCGTTGACATTCTGTCACGACCGCCATGACACTTCCATTCGCACCTGCACCTTCCAAATGCTCGTTAGAAGCGTGGGGAAATAACAGGTAGCCACTACAATAGTAGTGCTGCTAGCATAGTTATCGCAATAAAATTTATTAAACGGAGGTGTTTTACCTGTAATAGAATCCCAGAATCAGCAAAGCAAGGAAACGCTGGCGGCAAGGCACCGAAGAAGAGGTGTGACCAGTGCCGCGCCACCAGCATGTCTGGCCCCGTCGCATAGTTCACGTGATTCCGGTCCTCGAAGCCGGTCAGGTGATCACTCCGAGCCCATAGAAACCACGGCAAAAATTTAGACAACACGAAATATGCTTCACGACGTCCGATTCCTGGTCACGTGATATGCGTGTCTTCTACACGGCGTACGCGCCAAAAAAAGCAAGACAATTTTTTATGGTATTTTCTTTTCTCCCGGGTCACGTGGGCATCTGCCGTCTGAAACTTCGGCCTTGAGCGTGAATCTAGAAGACACGGCAGCTCTTGACGGCACGATAGAAGACCTATTTCTAAGAGTGTACATGCAGCGGACTGTATGGTGCTTCATTATGTGTGTATGCCACATCGCCAATGAAATGTGCTGTTGGATACTGTATCCATGAATGAACATTCTGAGGCTACAAGCATGAGCTGATACGCATAAGTAATGCAGAAAATGTGACGATGTATACATGCTGCGTTCTTCAATAAAATATCTCCTATCTACCAATAGTGAACACATGCTACTGATTTCTTTTTAATCTTTCGGGTGCTGGGCTGTCTAGGATTTTCTGCTTGCAGGAATCTGTGAACCAGTGGTTACTAACAATGGCTATTGGTCACCTTGACCAGATTTCATCTGAAGAAAAACTTGAGACCGGGGGAACACTGCAAACACATCTGTACGGACCACAATACGAATTTGAGGAGAAATACATTTTTTCCCTTGAAAAGCTTGCTATGAAGCATAATATATTTTATTAACCAAAATATATCGCACGAGTTGCACCCGTAGGAAAATACCCAGCCATCTCATTCAGGCTACAGTGGGCATCAGTGACTCACACTCATAGTGGCAAGCAACGCAGTAGTCTTTCAATTTCAAATTTCACACGCATTATCATCCACCACCTCGCTGTGTTTAGAGTTTCTGCTCCAGGAAATATCACGGGGAGGGGCGCATATGTGCCCTGGACCAACTTCAAAGGAAACTACTGGTCTCAGGGTGCCTAAGGTAACGAGCAGACAGCCCAGCCGGAAGCTGGCTGACGGCATGAAGCCATTACAAAATCGCCATCGGAATGATGATAGTTGTTTACAAAATTTTATCGGGCAGGTCTTGCGTAAGATGTGGGCCATTTGTACACTAATCATGGGGCAAAGTATGCGATGGCAGGAGGAACAGGTTAGAAAAAGCTTTGACTACGTTGCTGCTGCTGACAGAAGTGAGCATAGGATTGGGGATCAGATGACGTGGTTGTTATAATACAGCAGGTAATGGTGGTAACATCGTTCTGTGTCGTCATGACATGGCGGCTAAAATGGTGAGCGTTCACCACGGTGAGCGCACAGGCCTGCATGCACTCGTGGGGTGTCCCTTAGCACGACACTCTTCACACGACTCCATTGGCTTGTGTACGATGCCACGACGCGGACCCGGTGCTTTCAGCCATGGTCCATAGCGTTTCACGAGGGCTGTGCGGAGGATGCCTGCTAGGCACGATAACCCCCGTCCCGTCGAAATGTGATAGCCATCCCGTGAAAGCATCCCCTCTTTCACCTCCTTGTTCCTGGTAAAGACCTTGTGCTGGAAAAGATATTTGAACATATATACGGAATGTTTTTGCAAACAGCACTTCACAAAGACAGCAATACAAATAAACCGGAATTCCTGGTAGGCATGTGCCAGTACTTCGTACGCATTTTATTTTCGTAAAAATTGCGCGATAAAAAGCAACTGGAAACTAGCTTTGTGATACTTGAATTACAAACAGGCACCACATCAAGACCATCACCTGTTTGTAATTCAAGCACCACAAAGGTAGCCCCAGTTACTTTTTGTCGCACTGTTTTTCCAAAACTAACGAGCATTATAAAATACCTGCCATGACCACCAGGAAGCAGGAAGTTCCAGAGTTAGCGTTCGAGAAGCGACTACTCACGTCAATGCTCAACACCGTAGCGTCACCGGCACGGACAGCTGGAATCGTGCGCAGCATCGCGTTATATCCCTGAATTGTGCCAGAAAGTTCAGGCCGCCTTGTCTGTGGCATCAGCTTATACAGGAATATATGCTCCGTGTAGCCTTTCGCCACCTCAACGGTATCCTGTGAAAGAAGACAATTCATTGAAATGAATCTTCCCTGGCGTGTCAGAGGAAATGGGTTTTAGCAGCACGGAGATTGAAATCGTTGCAATCTGTACTTACTGAGACTTCCCGCAAAACAGCTGCGGCACTCTTCCCATCCTGGATATCGTTGCCACCGATATACATGACGATCCAGTCTACTGCTAGGTGCAGTCGATGGATTTTTTCTCTCAGACGGGCCGCTGTAGCTCCGGGATAGCTAAAAGTGACGATTTCCACGTCAGAGTCTACGAACAGCCTGTCGCGCGTCATAAACTTCAGCTGGCTACTGCCAACCAACGCGCCTTTCATCGTTTACGTTTCTCTGGGATCACAATGCGTTATGCGGCGAACTGCAAAGTCAGTTGAACGCTAAACAAGTAAATCTCCGAAGAAGCTGCAAGGGAGAACCATGCGTGCGTCTGTGCCGTGCGCGAGACGTAGTTGGCGCCGATGCGTAGTCCTCCTCTCCACAGCTGTCTGGTCGTCTGCTCGCTGAGGTCGACGCTGACGCGACCACCAAGCCTTTGGCAGCCCGCTCGTGCAGACGCGGATGTTATGTGACGGGGCCCACACAACAAATCCACCGCATGCAAAAATATAAATAAAACCAAATGCGTTTGTGGTGTTTTGCACATTGGTTTAGGGCCTTATGGACCAGCGAAACCAAATATAGTGGGATGACCGTGAGGGTGGGGACGTTTGCCACAAGATTTCGCGGCACGCTACCCAAACCCGGATTGATTTGTCATGAGCATTCTGCATGTATTGATAAGAATCCTTCGCTGTAGTGGGACGATCATATGTTTAAACACTAAAAACAACAAATTATTTATCGAGCGGTCAAAAGCTTCCTTTTATGAACTGTATATGCACCACGGAAAGGATGGACATTCGCCTGCGATCTCTGACGGTGAAAATGAAATCATAGTTCGATTGCCGCGGAAACAAACACTTTCTTTTATTTTTGAATCGGATAGTCCGTAATTGATGCAAACTACACTATGATAAACAGTCGCGTCCGAAATATCGAATATTCAGACAAACAATTCAACACGTCAGCTTGAACAGACTGGAAGACAGGTTGCTTTATCTTGGAATTATGAAATTTTTATCGTGGTTGAGGAAGGCCCGGCTAGCATTAAACCCCATAAAAAAGTGACAATAATACAGTGAAGGAAGTAACAAATTGATACCTGCCGTCTGCACGCACACTCTATCACGAAATTGGCCAAATCCGGCGGCCATTTACTCAAAATCGCCGCCAAAATTTTGGCACGATTTTCGGGTACGTTATGGAGCTATCCTTCCCGAGAACACAGAAAGAAAATTGGAATGGACAAATGGGACTGGCCATCGGGCCCGCTGCGAGCCTGGGGAACACTTAGAGCAAAGGTGGGATTGGATAGGGCCTCAGTATGGAAACATTGGTGTATGGGCAGGGCACGGGCCTGAAAATCCGGCCCATGCAGTGCTCTACCCCTTATCAAAGGCGACTACAGTGCCAAAATGCGCATGACCTGTGCATACGTGCACTGTTTGGTTTGTTTGATAGCTGAAGAAACTCGGGACGGGGGACAAGACAGCCGTTTCTATAGAAAAGCGCTATCACACATTTTGTTTTCCCAAATGTTCGCGTAAGCCAGACGGACACTTGGTAGTTTGACGAAATGGGCATTTGCACCGTATGACGTGCAACCCATTATTTGAGGGTGAAATCCATACCCGACCCCTAAATCCTCTGACAAGACCCGCCACCCGCGCTCTACCAGAAAATGAAATCCACACCCAACCGGACCCGACCAGCAGGGGCTGCGGCGCCTTTGTTTACTTATTATTTGGTATGATCTTTTCTCTTCGTTGTTGTTGCTGTAGCCGTTGCTTGTTCGTGGCCGACCCGCCAGCAGTGCTTGTGCCAAAAACGCTGCCCGCAACAGTCTCGCTACCCGCGCGGGTGTCAATAATATCACCCGCAACCGACCCGCTACCCGCGGGGAACTCCAAACCGGGATCCGCACCGCAGGATAGAGCGTGTCGTGCAGAACCCTGCACTACGCCTGAAAACTCCGCACTTCGGCTTTCCTCTTGATCAGCGTCTCACTCTGCTTCACGGAGAGAGCGGTGTCGTGTGTACGCGGTTGCTCCTCTCTGGCTTTGTTGAAGGACGCTCCTTCTGCTGTCCAAACGCGCCCACCACGCCTGTGGGCCCCAACGTGTGTGAGTGCATGTGTGTGGAATTTTGAGTAGCAAGCCGTAGCCATCTGGCTGACATCTCCTAACCCCTATGTAGAAGAAGAACCGAGACCCAACAAACATTCAGCTGTCGAGTATCATGAAGTCTGTTGACGTACATGCCGCACCATGTGTTCTCGAATACGAACCTGGCACGGGCACGTGCGAAAAACGTAAAGCCCGGCCCGACAAGACCCGCGCAATGCTCTAAAAGAGAGTGCGAAACCCTATCGAAATTTGCTAGCAGTCCTGTGCGAGCGCACCGGCCTTGAGTTCTACTATGAAATAATGCGAGCCGATTGAGGGAGCGCTTTCACGACACCAATCGACAGCAACGAACGTCATGGTTCAACAGCGTAAATGTCACTGGCAAGAAAAGCAGGGATGTTTTGCAACGGGATGTTGCAGTGTCATATGACCGTCGACAACCCCGCGTCCTTTCTGGATACTGTTGCCTCTGACAAAAATTGCTATTCAGCTCAACTGGAGTCCCTCGATACTCTCAGGCACACGTGATCCTGTGACACCACGAAAACTGAAAACTACGGTCACTATATCACGAATAGACACCTCCACGGACAGTCTCTGCGTATCGGGTGAAAAGCTTTAGCCCGCTGCTACCGACCAGAGCAATCTTCATCCACGAGAAAGCGAGGTGGTAGCGGCGGTACGCGACAGTCACACGGCATGTTCGAGAAATGCCAGTAAAACGTACACAGCAAACGCGAGACGACCAAATCCACCGCGCAAAAGCAAATCGGGGAAAGGAGGAAATCTAAAAATAAAGAAAACACAACCCAGCTCATAGGTCTCCGCCTGTCACGTGGGCTTGTCGTGTCCTCCAATCAGAGACGCGATGGACTTCTTACAAAGTCGGCGGAGTGAGAAGGGCGCGTGTGGCGCCATCTATCGCAGAAAAAAGTTCATTTTTGAGTTGAGACCTATGTGATATGTCCTCTTAAGAGCGAGTGAGCTGGCTGGAGTACACTTACCTGCACGTAGTCACGAGCTCAACGCTCTCGGTGTCTTCAGTCAGTGATTATGCAATCTTCCAGTGCTATTTATGTTATGCTGCTGCTACATTTTGGGTATCACGGAAAGGTTCGCGAATTTTCTGTACCGTGAACATGACGTTGTTAAAGAAATGGTCGTCATCACAACTACGACTCCGATACTACAGTAGCATTTCGTTCATCGATGACCGCTGACGGTGACACTGAAAATCCCACTCGAATTAATGGCATAGCTTTTGTGCGCTTACATGAAATACAAATAAAATAGCAGACGGCGGATGTTGAGTGTATGGCGGAAGTCCCTCTGTGGAAATATGCGAAATCGTCAGAATGGAGCCGAGCAATGAGCTGTCGTCCTTCACGACGTGCAGCCGATTGAGCGGTGAGCGCCACCTCTAGCATGAAGGAAGCACACAAGCAGCGGCCCTTCCCTCCAGACTAGCGTAGCCACCCCCTGGTGGTCGCACAAGTCCAAATCGTCATTACGTCCTGTCCACCACGTGACCCTCCCGAAAGTTTGTTTTGCGTGGTTTTGTTTCTCGCGCTACTCTCTGTGCGTTTTTGCTTTTCCAAAGGCATTTATTCTTAAAGTGTGATCACCGTCGCGGAAACGACGTTATGGTAACGTTTCGTGTCACGACTGCGGCTCGTTCAACGGAAAACAGCTCTGTTTACCGAAATTCGTTTCATTTGTAAGTACTCGATCAGTTGTTTTGATGGCCTGTGTGTGTCTGAATCGCCTTGAATCGTTCGTTTGCGAGCTGGCGGTGTGCCGCAAATTCATTTCATGTCCTTTATTATTGTACAAGTCTGATTATGGTATTCTGGGTACAGTATTCTTTACCACAGAAGCAACAAACATATATACATAGGTAGACACCGTTGCCGTTTCCGTTAATATTTCCGGTCCTGTACTCATCCTGTATACCGTGACCGGTCTTGTAATAGGAGAGTAAACCTCCGAACACACACAAATACAAGTGCACGCACGCGTTCAACATAATGCTGACATCTGAACTGCTGACATCTGACATAGTGACATGAATGCTGACATCTGACATCGTGTTGTCTGCTTTGCCGCTTTCCGGGGTCACGTGGTAGACAGGAGCATCCCAGAATGCAATGCGAAGGCGGTTACGCCCGTCCAAAAGAGAAAACGGTCAGAAGGGCCACTCCTGTGTTTCCTTCCTCCATTACCTCTAGTAAGGGCGGGTTCACACGAGGGACGCATCTCTGGGATAAGTCCGCAGATGGCGTAAACGTCACAGCCTATACGGCATCAAAATGTGTGCGGTCCCCGGTCCGCGAAGTACCGGAATCCCAAATCCCAACGCGGACATTTCGCCTCCGACCTACAAACGGTCCCCGTGTTGGGTGGGGGTGGGGGTGTTTGGGGTGGGGGTGGGGGCATGATGATAGTGCAGTGTTTTTTGTTTTATTTTTACTGCGTTTGTCTTCTTTTGACAGGCGTTTTTTTTTCATAACTACTGAAGCACAAGGCCGAGGAACCGTGTGATAAGAAAGAAGCATCGTGTACGGGTTTTTACAAGGAA
This sequence comes from Ornithodoros turicata, assembly GCF_037126465.1. Classification (NCBI taxonomy): domain Eukaryota; kingdom Metazoa; phylum Arthropoda; class Arachnida; order Ixodida; family Argasidae; genus Ornithodoros; species Ornithodoros turicata. The sequence goes on from NC_088201.1 coordinate 176,450,811, forward strand.
GGAAAAAAATAATGACAAACGAGGTCTTTGCTAGGAGCAATTCGATCTGCACGTACGATATACCCACTCGGCCACTGTGTGAAAATGTGGCCATAGTGCATCGCAGTTCGCGTTTGCATATGCCACTTTGTGCTGTAAATAGATGTATGTGCCCAGAACTCGAAAACTCACTGTTGTTTTTCCCCTCTGTTCGAGCGGAAACACAGTGCAGTTTGACTCCCCGCTTTTCCGCGAAGTGGACACTTCAAATCCGCAGCACCCAAACAGTGCTCCTTACGTGCTACAGTACATGAGTTCATCGACCGCGAAATCTTTTTGATTAACGGGGGTTTGTCTGCACCCGTATCTGCACTCTAACTTATATAGATTAGATCCGTGTCGTACCGTATTGTATTCGCGTTTTCGACGACCTGTAGGTGGCGCATCTAAACTCCAACATGACGGACGTATCCAGGTTGTCACTTAGTTTCGATTTTGAGATTGATGAACTGCAATGTTGATTCTCGATGCGTTGAAGGCGAAGGAGTATTAAACGCTGCTCATATACTTCTGGCAGGCGTAACCGAGCTGTCCAAAGAGAAGGCTATAGTTGTCACGTATTATTTGCGAAATTCCGGCGGTTTGATCAACCACGCTTCGTGAAGGTGAATTTCACGTTTACCGGTTGCAAGGCCGAAATAGCAAGCAGCGAGTGTCGTGTGCTGCAGGAATGTCAGAGACATGCAAGCACACGATATCTGTGCTGATGCTTTCTTACAGATAAGATCTTCTAAGTGTGTAGCGCGTGTACGAATGTAGTTTAGAATTTATAGGATAATGTTACCACATCCGTGTGTCACTGATGCGTATGTTGTTGGGAAACCTTAACGAAGGGTCGCATTGTTTCTGCATTCTTTCCCAAGTGATTTGACGCGCTGATTCAAATACACAGTTACAAAACTGACTTGATATACGTTTTCGCGCTATCCCTTTATAGCACATAATGGCTACTCAAGTTTCAAAAATATTGTTCTCTTTTGCCTAGACTAGGTTTTGCTTCCCTTCCTGACGTGAGTTGCACAGAAGCGTGCTTCAGAAAAAAAAAGAAAGAAAAGAAAAAGAACGTTCATCAGATATGTAGGCAGTACCGCTCCAAGAGCTCTGCCATACACACATAAGCATTGCTGATATAACAGGTTTGCTGATTTTGCGTCGCTCAATCCATCTCTTCCGAGGATGCAAGAAAGTAGGCGGTGTTCCATGTGTGGAAAGAAGAATACGTGGAAAGATAAACTGGCTGTCCCCTCGGCGCGCATAGTCGCGCTGTGGTACAGAACAAAGGTCGTTTGGTTTAATGTGCTGGTCGTTGTCTGCACTGTTTCCTTCATCCATGATTTCAACAGCAAAATACAGGTGCAGCTCAACGACCCATGCGAAAAGCAGCAAGTTCTCCGCAAGTGAACGCGGGGTCGGCCATGTGTATCTGGATCTGTTAGTACCGAGTTTCACCGCTGTGCGGCGTCGACTTGGCGAAAAACGCGAATAGCGACGATGTTTTTTTTTTTTCTTTTTTTTTTCATTGACATTGACATTTATTTATTCTACCACAACAAATGAAAATACATAGATGAATATACACATAGAGGAACCAGAGGGAGTACTCCCGGTTAAAGGTTCCTCATCAATCGCAAAATGAAGATATTATAACAGAGCACAATGATCAAAACAATTGAAGATGATACAATACACTTGATGATGATACAGATGCAATTGTACAACACTCTTATATCATTGTCAAAAAAAATTCAAGTGGAACGGAGATAGATGATACAAAGAAACGAAGGTGGTTACAAACGAGATGCATTATGGAATAACACATGCTTTAGTTTGTTTCTAAATAGCGGATAAGAACGAATGCATGTTATGTCACGTGTTAGTTGGTTCCACTCGCAAGCTGCACGGAACAAAAACGACAGCTTCCCATAGTTTGTATTAGACGTAGGTAGGTTCAACAGACCTCCAGCTCCTGCCCTAGTACGCCGGGTTGAACGAAGGTGAAGAAAATTTATTTTTGGCAAAGTGAGGTTAAGTTGTAATATACGGTAGGTCAGGCTTAGGATACTATAAGAGATTATGTCATAAACTGTAAGAATACGAATTTCGTGATATGGGACATGAGCGAGCAACGGTAACCCAAATGTAATTCTGATAGCTCTGTTTTGAATTACCTGAAGAGCACGAAGATGAGTTTTGTGAGTTAAACCCCACACAGAAGCACAGTACGTCAGATGAGAGTGTATGAAAGCATAGTACAAGTTAAGCAGAATGGATGGCGGAAAGTAATGTCGGGTTTTTACGAGTACGCTGATACCGTATGAACTCCTGCGAGTGATATCGTTAATATGGGACGTAAATCGAAGATGGCTGTCGAATACGACTCCCAAGAATTTAGTTTCTTGCCGAAACTGCAATGGACTTCCCAAGATGGATAAAGAAGTGGGCGTATTAACATTACGTTTATGCGAGTGGAAAATCATGGTCACTGTTTTGCTCGCGTTCAAATGTAATCTATTAGTACGACACCAGTAGACTAGATTATTAATGTCTTCCTCTAATTTCAATGAAAGGTTATTAATATCGTTGTCAGTTAACAATAAAGTCGTGTCATCTGCATATAGAAATGCTTCCGAAAATTTTAATTGCTCAGGAAGATCATTTATATAAAGTAAGAAAAGGAGTGGACCTAATATGGACCCCTGTGGCATGCCTATGTTAGACAGCGAAGGTTGAGAGAGAACGTCCTGGCATCTAACAATATGAGACCGATCCTCGAGATATGATTTGATTAAGCTGAGTGCAGGTCCAGTGATACCATATTTGGCTAGTTTACAAAGAAGAATTTTGTGGTTAACACAATCAAAAGCCTTAGAGAAGTCAACGAAAAGAGAAAGAGCTATACCCCCCTGATCAATTGACTGTTTGAAGCGTCCCGTAAATGTTAAAAGGGCTGTTTCTGTAGAGCAGCCACTGCGAAAACCGAACTGGTTAGTACATATAACGTTAAATTTGTCTAGATAGCTCACCAGCCGCTTCTGCAACAATCTTTCAATAATTTTGCTTATTACCGGAAGAATAGAAATCGGACGATAATTGCTGATAACCAAAGGATCGCCTTTTTTATGTACTGGTGATATGACAGTACAGCACAGGTGATATGACAGCCTTAACTAGTTTTAATTTCGATACGGCTATGTTGTCATACCCAGGAGATGTATTACGCAGCGAGGATATGACCTCAGCCACTTCAATTGGCGTTGTCGGTTGAAGAAAAAAGGACTGCAGAAGACGACATGGCATTGGAGCAAATGGTGTGTCGTCTGTATCTTGGTTGACGCAGGTACAAAAAAAAAGTCATTGAAAGCAGCAGCAATATCATATGGACTTTGGAGTGTGGTATTATTATATATCACTTTGTCTATACGAGTATTGCTGGAGTTCCTGTTAAGAAATTTATTAACCACCTTCCATTTATATTTAACGGATGAGCATGACGCGATTTGAGCATGGTAATAAAGCTTCTTTGCGTGATTCAATACCCGCGACAGATAACGTGAGTATAGTGCGTACTTAGACATCAACCCTGGATTAAAGGGCTGTTTCTTAACCTTTTTTTCCGAGATTATGTTTCTTTTTTATGCATTTTAAAATACTGTGTGTGATCCAAGGGGACTCCGGGCTGGCATATTTATTTCGGGATACAGATACCACAGTATTTGCTGCAATAGCCGTGGTAATACAATCGGAAAATTGCTCGTAAGCAATATTAACGCTTGAAGAGTTGAGAATAGAAGCCCAGTTGACACTTTCAGCACATTTAACAAAGTTATCAACATTGAAACGAATAGTTTTAGTATATCTAGCGTTCTTCTTATGTTGAAGCATTAATACAGCGGCTACAGGGTAATGATCCGAAATGTCAACTTCAAAAACATCAGCGTGGGACAACTCGCAGTCAGTTAGCCATATATGATCGAGCAAAGTCGAAGAAGTCGAAGTTACTCTTGTAGATGATTTAATAGGACAATCATAACCAAAACTACTAAGACAAGTCATAAATGAGAGGCAAACAGGATTTTGTTCATCGAGAATATTAATGTTAAAGTCTCCTACAAGCAATATAGATTTATTTTCGCGAGATAGGGAATCCAATGACTGTTCAAGAGCAGATATAAATTCGTAAACAGACCCAGAAGGAGGGCGGTAAATGACACCGATAACAATGTTTTTGTGTGCACTTGAGAAAGAACCATTTGTCTATCTCAACCCATAAACTTTCGCAAGTGGGATTGTTCAAGACTGCATCATTGCGAACAGTATGATTTAAAAGCGGCGATATAAACAAACCAACGCCACCACCGACATTAGAAATGCCTGTACTGTCACGGCATACAAATTCAGAGTAATAATCTCGGTACTTACATAAAGAGACCTCATCACTCCTTAACCAAGTTTCGCTCAAAGCAATCAAAGAGTACTTGTGAATGTTAGCACACAGAAACGAATTTATGTCATCAAAATTCTTTCTCAGGCTTCTAGCGTTGAAATGAATTGGTGCAGCGGTTGCCTGCATTGTGGAATTTTTGTGATCAAACGAACCACAGCGTACAAGGCGTCAATTCTTCTGTTTAACCACACTGCAAGAAAGTAAGAAAACTTGTTCACACAGCCCTGGGGGAGGGGGGAAGTAATGTTGGGTATCACGGTCTGGTACAGGAGGGCTGGTCCCCTCTCGTCCGTCGCTCAATGTGAATGCTGCGCGGGGATGGGGACTCCTTGGTTCATGTGACGTCACTCGTGCCGAAGTGGATTTCTCCCTTGTCTTGTCGCTGGTATGAACCCGCCAGGAGTGGAGTAGATGAACTCACCACTGATGACAACCCCCTGCTCGCTGTCCTGTGATTCGCCATTCAAACGTACACACCATGATGTTTCCACCATTGGATCGACCATTCTCAGCTTCATGGACAATGCTAATTTATAAACCTATTTATTCAATGTCTAAGCACTTTTCGGGGGAGAAAATTGGCCGAATAAACTGCTCAGCGATATCAAACACTGTGACACGGTACTTGTTTCATACAAAAATACACAGATGACTGTCCCTTGAGGAAGGTTAAAATATATCGAGACACAGACTACTTTTGAGCGGATGTTTTTTTTTTGTGGAACCGGAAGAAACTTGAAGAACGTCTACAAAGATACGGCGTGTCTATGGTGATTTAAATGCTTCGTTTTCCCAAGCGCGGTATTAGTCGGAGATATTTCGAAAGGTTTCATTCAGATTCCAAACTATTGTTATTCACACACAATCAACCAAATCCATTAAATTCCTGGTTTACTGTGTGTACAACCGACTTTTCGGCATAGTAATAAGGTTCAGAACGGAAATAACACCAACTTTATTTCCTGCTTCGTGACCGTAATTGTCCGCTTCCAGAACAATCCGCCCGCGCTCACAATCTGACCCAACTTCGTCGTCGGCTTCTGGCTACATACAACAAAACTGAATACCAAATGCACAACACTTCTTCCCACTTACGTAGAACGCACATTTACGAGCTGTTCGGCAAGGTCGGAAAACGTCTGGCGGCTTGCGCGTACGCTATGACCTTCTAGGCTCTCTTGTAGGCGGATCTCTGGTTTCAGGAACGGCGGGAGCAGCCAGCACTCCGTTAATCGTTGAGGATCTACTGTAGTTGCCCCTGACGGTCGCTCAGGGGAAATGTCCACCCTCCAGGGAACGGAACTGCTGTTGCCGGGGTCCTGATCATAACGTCGTGTAATGTGATCGACGGGACGTCCTGTCGTTCCGATGTCGTCCTAGGAATGTCCTCACTCGTCGCCAGTGCGGGACCGACTTTTCGGCATAGTAATAAGGTTTAGAACGGAAATAACACCACCTTTATTTCCTGCTTCGTGACCGTAATTGTCCGCTTCCAGAACAATCCGCTCGCGCTCACACTCCGACCCAACTTCGTCGTCGGTTTCTGGCTACACACAACAAAACTGAATACCAAATACACAACACTGTGGTAATGTATTTATTGCACGCTTGCATATACTTTAGAACAATCATGTTCATACAGGGATATCTTCTTAGAGCCACAGAGGTAGTCGTACATTTCGATGCAGCACGTTTCCACGTTGCATAGATCCGTCACGATCATAACGCAAGCGTCCCCTGAAAGAGTTGGAAGAAGTACAGATGAACAGCGGTAAAGACAAATCCGATTGTGAACTGGAGAGAATGTAACACATGCAGAATCCAGAACACATAAGGAATGTGCAAGCTAGCTGGTGTACATTGATCATTGTAGACATGACCCGGAGTTGTACCCCAGTTGTGCCCCTACTCTCGTCCTGTTAATTGGTCCTACCTTGCCTACCTGCCTACCTTGCTACTCCTTGTCTTCCTACCATAAGATGAGGTTCATGTTTACCATAACTAAAATATGTGTTTCGTTGCGTTAGCATTAGAACCAGCGAGTTCGAAAACCTTGGCCGTGCGATGGATGTCTATGCGTCCGAGAAAACATCTCTCTTCCCTTTATCTTCCCATACCCGTGTGCTGCGCATGCGCTCTGGTAGAGGGAAGACGCAGTCAGCGGTTACACGGCCAGGTCTCACCGCTCCCTGTCTTCGCGGCTCTAAAAATGTGTCCACGTCATTACCACCACCATAGTTGATATCCATTGGTCGAAGGACGTTGCTCGCACGCGATTGGTTGGCAAAGTTTTGAAATATATCTGTTTCGCGGGCAGCCAGTCTGGCGGGTACTTACGAGAAGAGAACACTGGCAGCGTCTCGACGATGTCAGTTGACAGCACCGTATAAGTGTATTGTTCAAACAGAAGCTTGGTCGCGTATTTGTTCTTGCGTCAAAGTGACTCTGGGCGTGTTTTAATGTTCCCCGACACAAGCAGCCTACGAACAGCTTCTCGAGTTCAGAACTGGAATGCAGTGGTGAGCTGACAACTCAGGAACACTTTTGAGCGCCGTCGCATTTTGAAATGCAGTAACAACAACGACAGGATTCGGTATCGATGCGACACAAGCATTTCCCATTTCATTGTAACCTTTGATGTTCTGCAGGCGACGAAAGAAGATGCTCAGCGTGAAATCGCATGCACTCATGTGGGCGTCGCCTGCTTCTAGTGTGTGTGTTTTGCAAGTTCGAACTTGATTTCATTGCTGTCAACGAACGCAACGTTTCGGGTTCTGTACGCACGGCGAATGTTTGTGTCAGACTTTTGAGTCAATACGATGTACCAAATAAACGTGTATTTTGTGCAGAATTTGCCTTAGTTGTTTTGGATTACGAACAACGAGCGTAACGCATAAAAAACAGTAGAAGTAAAAACCGATGGTAGCCAGGACCGGCCGGAAGGCGAGCCAAGCTGAGAGAATCCTGAGTGGCCGAATGATAGGCATCATAGTTCATTTTCATTGGTTGCGTCTGTGAGGCTGACAACGGCGACATCTTTCATTCACCACCACTACCTCCTTCATTGGTTGCATTCCCAATGTTGCCTGAACTATCTCAAACTATGGGCTGTGCCGGGAGATGTGTGGACTTGGCCCGGCCGTCGTCAGTTGCACTTCGCCAGGGCAGAGGTCGGACGTGTGTTGAACGTTCTCAGGTAGTGTTGTAAACGGCAGCGTTTGTGTTCGCTGCGATGTGTTAGTTTAAGTCTGGAAGTCAGTGTACGCACTGTGTGGACTACGATGGAGTGTGTGTCTTCGACTGACGACGCAGAAGCTCGCCCAGCACCTCGGGCCGAACAGCAGCGCCTTAGGAGAGATCGGTTTTCTGGAAATCCGGACATCCAGCGTCACAAGCAAGAAAATGCTGAGCCAAGGCGTCTCAAGCGAAAAGATGAAACCGAAGAACAGAAGCAGCGTCGTTTAGCAGCGGCAGCTGAGAAGAAGTGTAATAAGCGAAAAGTTGAGATGGAAGAAGAGAAGCAGCGATTGCGAACGTCAGGTGCATCAGCAATTACTTTAATGACCATAAACCCACGGCCGCTTCAGTTCGTGAACAAGTACAGCCTCAGCCTAAGATCAATGGCCACTGGTCTTCAGACCTCCTCCCAATGCCTTACAGTGAAAGAATGAAGATGAACGACACAAAAAACGAAAAATGCTTGCAATCAACCTTTGATAACCCTTAACAAAATTTAATAAGCCTCGTTCATTCCTTACATAAGAGAATAAATAAGGGCAACATATGATAAGAAAAGTATAAACCACAAAAATTACGTAAGAGAATACGTCTAATGCTAACACATTTCCGCCGCATTAATTACATTAAGTGCCCCTGTTTCAGAGATCACTCCTCCCAATAAGGAATGGGCAAATTGAGGAAAACGTGCGACAGCTCATGCCAGGTATCTCACATAAACATAAAAGACTGTTCTTTGCACCGATGTGAACCTGCACTGAAAGTTTCACAGCGAGGGGATAAATGGAAATTGGCACCGCGAATACCGAAACTAATGCGGTTGTGGTGGTATCTGTGAAAGGGTCACCGTTGCCGGCCTCACAGGGGTGGGCAACGTCACGACTAACGCCCTGGGGAAATGTGTGTCCTGGGCCGACTTCTAAGGGAACTGTGCCAACATATGTCTGAAACTAATGCGGTGGTGGTGGTGGTGAAAGGGCTCGCCGTTGTCGGCCTCACAGAGGTGGGCAACGTCACGACTGACACACTGGGGGAATGTGCGTCCTGGGCCGACTTCTAAGGGAACTGTGCCGACATATGTCTCAAAGCGTCTGAGGAAAACCCAGGAAAAACCCCAGACAGCACAGACGGCACCGGGATTCGAATCCGGATACCTCCCAGTCTCGACGTGACATGTCCAGTACGCTAACCACTGAGCCACGGGAGCCGGTGAAACTAATGCGGCTGTGAGATCGCAACCCTCGCCGCCTCCAATGAGGCAGCGCTCGAGAAGTCGCGTGCTTACGTCTGCCAATGGGGATGGACGCAACTCTGAGATCTCTGACGTCTGCGCTTTGCTTGGGAGTGTGTTCGAGGGCTTACATAGGTACTACACGTAGAAGAATAATTTCTTTTCCTCCGTATTCTGGCGTACACTAGAATGCAACATGATGTTTTTATCTCATGTTAGCGCCGCGAAGCAACCGTGTCTATGAGCGGCGTACAGATGGAGAGATTACAACAGGAAAAAGTTGGGGACTGGGAGTTAGTATGCTTACTGGGCCGACTTCAGGGGGAACTGCGCCGACATTTTTCCGTAAAATATTCGGAAACCGAGGGAAAACCTCAAGGAGCACAGCCGGTGGTAGGATTCGAAGCCACCACCTCACAGTCTTCAACGCGACCGTAGCTACCAACAACGAACGGGATGTCATAACATGCACGGACATCCCACTGGTCATCCATGATGTAACGAATCACATCTGTGAAAGTGTTCCAACCCCTTAATTAGTGCAAGGGTGATGCCGTCACTATTTATTGATTCTTCAACATTTATAGTTGTGTTGTTTGCTGGATCGTGTATTCATTTTACATCACTTATAAAGAGGTAAGCATGTTTAAAAACTATACTCGTTCCTATCCTATACTATACTTTGCTCGCCTCCTTACGTAACCGCCTCTCTAAGACCATGTGGACAGGCGACGTCATGAATCACTCGTTCTTAGCGCGAATAGACGAGTTCAGAAAAATACGAAATGAACGGGTGGCATCCAAACTGTTCCGATTTCTCCTCTACTGGTCCATTGTCCACGACGTGTCAAGGTCAGCGAAAGCGAAATGTGAAGGGTTATTCTTCGTTCCCCCGCTCAGCAAGCGCCCAAGATGCAATGCGTGCGCAAAGAGCACTGGGATTTTCTCAAGTCATCTATTGACTCCAACTGCACCTACTGCCTCCCATCGAAGATGCCAAGGCCGTTAGAGTCCGTCATCCATCGCCTGCGACTGGACGTCCCGTTCGCAGCAGCATTCCTTCATTGCATATGAGTCGTTGGATCGCCGAACTGTTGGACTTGCGGAGCCGTGGAGACCACAGAGGACGTGCTTGGGCGGCTTACTGGCAACTGCGTCGGTGTGTCGTCTGAGCGTGGCTCCGCCCTCGTCGGCAGAGCTCGTGGTGCCTATGCACGCCCGAAAATGGTCGGGAAGGCTAGCACCATTCGATGCACCGTGGATCCGTGCATGTGCGAGGCAGAGAGGCGGTACTCCCGACGACAGGAGTCCGCTGTACCAATGTATCAACCAATGGGAGCACACCATCGCGTCGTCTACTACGGCCTGCAGGCTCGTTGGGATATCCCTCGCCGATGGTCCCTCAATTACATCTTGACGCCAGCACGGACGTTTTTTTCTTCTTCTCGCTCTTTTGACTTGGTTGTGATTATTAACGGTACTGTGATGTTACACCTAAGGTTTGTCTGTGCGGTGTGGCGACATGTTGCGCGTGCCGCAGGGTAGGACTGCGGATAATTTGGACCACCTGGGGTTCTTTTGACGTGAGCCGGAAATCTCCGATACACGGTGCTGGAAGCAATGCTACTGCCTTTGCTACTGCACGAAAGCAATTTGACACTCACCGACAAAGAGCTGCAGCGGCTGCCTTCTATTGAGTTACGAGCGGTAACTTCATACATCCACGCAACTTCTTCCCCGTTATCAAGGATAAAAACTTTATTGACAACACGTGTGTTTCATGTGAGCAGGAAGTTCGGACTCTTCTTGTATACACCGCCTAGTATGCATGAAAGCGATTTATTTGTTCAAACTTTAAATTTGTTCAGATTTGTTCAAACAGGTCGCGTTGGTATCTTTCTTTCTTTTTCAGCTCACAGTTGTTTGGTGCAGAAGCTACGTTTAACTTCGAGCTTTGTTTTAACTTCGTGTTAGCGCCGCGAAGCAACTGTGGCTATGAGCAGCGTACAGACCTTGACAGATGGAGTCAGGACAGCAGGAAGAAGTAGGGGACAGGCTGTGAGTATGCGTCCTGGGCCGACTTCAGGGAGAACTGTGCCGACATTCGCCTGGAAAGCCTTCGGAAAACCCAGGGAAAATCTCAGACAGCACAGCCGGTGACAGGATTCGAACCCGCAGCACCTCCCAGTCTCGACATGAAAAGCGATCATCCTTACCACTATGCCACGGGAGCTGGTAACTTCGAGCTGTTGCTGTTGTAGATCGTTACAGAAACTGCGTGCGTGCTGCACAATGGGATCTCACAAAGTCGATAATTGCTAGTTGCAGATCACGCAGAATTACTCTGACGGTTTCCAAAACATGAGACTCTTTTCAGCGCGTTCTCAGTCTCAATGCAAGTCAAAATGTTGTGTCAAAACTTCCTTGAACACCTTCGTCCCAGAATAATCAGAAATATCTTTTGACAAGCGCAAGAAGGAGACGAGCACAAACCTCTGATCGTGCTGTGAATGCTCCCTTCCTGACGCGGAAAAAATCGATAGCTTCCACTATATGGGCCCCTTAATCGAGAGGAACCGCGTAGACAGCCGCCAGAATCGAGAGGAACCGCGGAGACGCCGACGATTTCCATAACAAACGTCGATATCTTTTGCGCGGGGGAACCTCCTCACCGAACTCGGGCGATCACCGACTCTCACCCGACGGCCATGTGTGCGGTCACGTGCCCCTCCCGTTACCATAGAGCCAACAGTGCCCCCCGAAGTGGCTCTGTGGCGGGTAAGGCGCACCTGGTCACATTCGGACGCGTCAACTCTAGTCGGCGAACACTGAAGAAGTCCTTGCTAAACTTGACAACCGACCTTTTAGTGTTGATAAGGTACTGGGGAACTGGCTAAAGCAGCACCAACAATCCTCGCTGTGTCTCCTGGTGAACTACCTCAAGGACATATGTGCTGAAGTAATCTTTAAAATCATTCAGCGCTTTCACATATCAAGCGTCATGGAACAGCTGGTCGTACCAGTGCAATCTACGGTCCCATTTCTTTGTCTACTTCTATTCTATTCTAAAAAAAATTTTACTTGAACTGTTCAACAACAGCAATTCCGCAACTGGGAAACAATGTATGTTTCTACACGTCTACGACGCTGCATTGGTCACGTTGGTCATGTGATGCTCCTTGTTGCTGCTTCCTCTATTGAGTGCATTTAATGGCACGTTCGCTTCCCCGCTGGTGCGACTGCCGTTGTACGAGAAGCGCAGTTCCGTGCTCATAGTAAAGCAGCCTCTCGCGATTGTGTGATACACTTTCCGGACCGTCCTCGATGTATCAAACCTGGTATGGTACTTTGAAGAAGAAAAACGAACAAGAACATGTTTCGATGTGCACAAGAGGTATAATGAGCTGATAAGGTGATATAATAAAGATAAGGTGAGTAGTGAATAGATTAACCCTACGGCCAGGAAATGACGTCAAACAGGAAATGACGTCATCAAGGACGTATGACGTCACTCCAGGCCGCAGCCGCTCCGTCCTCATATCAGTGAGGTCAGTCGATAAGATAGTTAATCAGTGACGTCACATAGTTAATCTTAGTGATATGATATCAATGATAAGATTAAGTAACAATAATGACGTCATGGTGAAACCAAGGGCCCGAAACTCGCCAGTTCCTTTGCGGGATAAAGTGAGGCGCTTCATGCGTTTCACGTCATCGGACGTCAGAAAACGTCATAAATTGAACGTCATGGAGACATCCGGTGGCTAGTGATTACTGATTGGTTCCCATGAGGATGAATTCGTTTTCTGAGCGATGATTGGCCGTTTTCAAATTTGTTCGCGAGCGCTCGAACAGGCGACAGCGCGGCGGCTGTGCCGGTTGGAACCGGCGTTCACGGAGTCGCCGGCGTCCGTTTCAGACGGCTCGTGTTGTGTAGCGGTTGTGTTGGACTATGAATTCTGATTTTTCCTGTTTAAAAACGCAAGCTGTATCATGTGAGTGTCCTCGAACAGTCACAGCTGCCAGGGAAGATGCCTGCGCAACATTTGTGCTCTGCTTCTTGGTGTATAAACTATTCGAGCGTCCGAACGCCTCGTACCCGATACCTGGTCAACGACTGCCGAGAGGTAAGTCATTTGTCGTCGCTTGTTGCCGTACAACACCGCATTCACTTCGTGTATTGTGAATAAGTTGCTTAACAGTTACCGGAATACGCGGTGACCGAGACAGACAGCGTATCTTTGCAGATACGATGGTAGACTATATTTCTTTTCGTGAAACAATGTCATCTAAATGTTATGATTAAATACCCGTTCACGTCGTACTGTATAAAGGTATGACGCTACTGTAAGTCTGATTCTTGGTGATTTCGCTCGACAAGTTTCGTCAGACGCGTTGACTGAGTAGCTGTTCTGTACGTAGCGCCAAAGCCAAGATTGTCAGGCTAATCGGTCTGAATATATCATTGTGAAGTAGCGCAATAAAAGGTATTTTTTGTACTAAGGTCGCCCATCACACCCCATGGCTGCGAGCTTCTCGCAACCCTACCACCGTTCTTATTTTTCGCGTTCAATAGCACCTTTATTCTTTCTATTTACATTGCAACTTTCACATGCATAACCGTATATCTGATACCAATTTTTTTCATCTTGCAGCCACTGAGCTCCAGTTCCCAGTAGCAGTCCTTGCCAGAGACAGTCCGACATTATCAGGCTTCTTCAAGCAAATTCTGGAGCAATATTAATATCATCCTGTGTACGTCTTGCTTGTATAACCATATGTCGCACAATAAAATACTTCATGTCACAAAAGCAACCTAGGCTCCGTCGTATTCCTGTAACTCCCACTGCATTCCGACAAACGCGAACAAAAAAAAAAAAAACAGTGCATGGAAGAAAAAAAGGAACAACAAAAGAAGACGGGAAGCAGAGCAGAGAGGAGGAAAGTAGTAAGAGAGAAACGGATGACACGTCATTTACGTCATTGGCGACATGATCAAAAAAGAAAAAAAATAGGGTGGCTAGACCTCAGTCATTGGTCGAGCTCCGGAGGTCACGTGAGTTTTCAGCTACAATAGATTTCTACTACAGCTTCGCGCCCATGGTGAAACACACTAGGAATCGAACTTGGGTCCTTTAGGTTGTCAGACGAGCGTCTTAAGCCACTGGGCCACGGGCTCTTCATGTTTACTTTCGTCGCTAATCAGGATAGAATTGTGTGGGGTGGAGAGGTTGTTTGATTTCTTTTACGCCAGGTGGCGTCATGGGGGGTTGAGTTCGTTCATCTAGAGATGGCAGCACTTCCAGCAAATTTACCGCCGTTCAACAGATGGCGCTACCTGCGCCCCAAAATTTTAAATTTCGCGCCCATTTGACTTCGCTCTTGGTTTAAAAGAACTCCTCACGATCATGTTGTTTTCATTTTAGAAAAAGAAAAACAATGGCGAGCCAGTTATATGTCAACTTACTGTCAAACGCCTCGAGTGATGTATTTCCTAGTAACACAATGAGCGATTTCGTTCAAAAAAAATTACGAAGCACTTCTACGTCAGTTTCCTGTCAAACGGCTCGAGTGATGTATTTCTTAGTAACACAAGGAGCAAGTTTAGAATGAAACTCGCTCACTCAGTGCAATTAGATCAAAAGTGGCAGGCTGCTCTGACTGAGATGAATATTCCATTTGCAATTAACAATAACACCAGGAGAGCCCCTCCTCGTTACTGTAAGCATGAGAGAGCAAGCAAAATGTGGGAGAAAACATTATTGTAAATTTTTCTCCATCCCTAACGAAACAGTAAAAAATAACGAGTATAAAAAAGAACAAATTCATTCGCTTTTTCATGACTTATTTTTATTATAACAGTTAGATCACAGTTATCTTTCAAGTCTATAGTCATTTCAAAGAATGAGCAAAGCATAGTGCTACTCTAGTTTACAAAACAGTTGAGCTTCCTTGACATTTGGATTTTCATACTCTAATTCACTGTGTTATGCAAAGTAAGTAACGGGCATATTGTAAGACAATTACACACATGTCTCGCTGTAGGGATAAATATTCCTTCTATTGACGTTACATGACACAGTCAACCTAACACAGCATCGAATCGACATTTAAATTAAGTCGATCCACATACCGTGTGAGGACGACGATGAGGCAATGTTGATTTTGTGTTGGTGATATCCAAAGCGAACAGAAAGTCCAACAGATCACTGGTCCCTTTGCGGAGATTTTTCCGACAAAAGGAGGTCATCACACTCAAGTCTTGACTGATGAAGATGTAGGACAACTTTCCCGTTGCATGAGAGAGTCTTAGAAAGGCTGTCTCGCTCCGATGAGGAGCAAAGTCGCTCTACACATGATGCCGACGAGTCGCTGAAGTTTCTACAGTGAGCCAGACGGTATGGGGAAGTGACGGAGACAATCATGAACCGTTCGTACTGCATTTCCGTGAATGTTACAATGAACTCGCATACAGCAGCCTCAGATGATTACGCTCGAAGACGACAGAGTCCACTCGTACATCAACTGTCTGACCCGCTCAGTCTCACCAGCTCAGTCTCACCAGAGAGGGTCTCGCAGTGACGGCGAAAACATACGGATTTGACAGGCAGACCACATGACCCCCCCTCTCTGGATTCGACGCTGTGCTAGGAGTTCTGTTGAATGTTTCAGCCATCTTTATGTCAAGGTTTTCTTTCCCATACTGTTATTGACAACTTCCACGTGACAACAGCGTGCCTTGTAGACGTCATAGACACTAATCACCTCTTTCCGCAAACTCATCCCTAGCCTAATCTCACTTCATTCCGCTTGACAACTTTTGCGCATTCGACATCGTGTTACATCTTTTCCTTCCACGTGATCGCTCCATGCATATGGCTTCGTGTTACATCGTTGCAGTCAACATCCTCGTTACTCACGGTCCGCAAACTCTTCGTTAACCCTTTTTTTTTCTTTTTTCCTTTGCAAAGTAGAGCGTGGGTAGCACTTTCGAAATCTGCTTTCGCAAAGGAAGAGATCCAGCGTCGTCTGCTTTTCATCACTTTTCCGAAGAGAGGCGAGCATGGAATGATAGCGACACATGTTAAGAACTAAAACAAAAAAAAAGTTGAAACGAAATAGTAAAGTCTACAAAGAGTGCTTGATTATTATGTACATATTTCTACTCACTTAAAAACAAAATAAAATAAACTAGTGATTCTCCGATTAAATCTTTTTATTGAGATACTTTAACAACAATATAACAGCCCTCTTCGACAGCGTAATTCCATATCCAGAATGATGTTGGCCATGTGTTCGACCGAGTGTGTATACATTTTGTGGGCAGCGGTGAACTTTTAGCTCCCGATCCTCACACAAACAACATACTTCTACACATTCCTGATCGTAAAAGCTATGACTGACATTCACCAATCTCAAGCACATCTGTAGCTGTTGTGTTTCATTGTGTGTGAGAGTAACTCCATAGCGTGTTGGAAGACCAGTCTTGTCCCAAAGTCGTAACGCCAGCAGTGATGCATTAGGAGGACACGTATGGGCATAAACGTATTCTTCCAGCTCAACTTCTTTGCTACAGTTACCTTGTCGAAGTGAAGATGATGACTTCGTTAACTCAAAAGTTACTATGACGAGAAAGAATATGTGACACAGAAGACAAAATAGAAAACACACCCTATCCATTTCGCTCTTTTATGATGAAGTGAGAAGGTCTTAGTATTGAGGATGAATTTATTTCTTATTGACGATACATTTTTCTTATTCACAAACAAGTCGATTTTTCAAAAGGTCCAGAGTAAATAAAGTTATGTACTTGGCAGTTGAATGGAATCCATGCTTTATGGCAGTGTCGATAAAACACAGACTCTTTGTAGCAAGTTGCATGGCATCGAAACGAGTCGAATAGTCAAATAGCTCACTCATTTGCCGTGACCATTCGGTTAGTAAAACGAATGATGAACTTGTTAAAAACGAATCGTCTGTATGAAGCATGGAATACATTTCCTTTGCAGTTTCCCAAATGACTTGATTTGGAGGATTATTCGGTAGAGCTCGAAACAGCACAATGTTCGTCACAATTTGAAAAGCTTCCGCTAATGGCGTCCTCTTGACCGTTGTTAACCCACAATTTGATAGCTGCTTCCAAGAGGTATGTTTCTCATTACATGGCAGATGGAGTTGAAATATGTGGGACCTCCTATTCCATTTACCGCATTCATCTTCTCCTTTTTCCGATTGCTCTGTTTTGTCGTCTGTGGACCATGAATCGCCAGGCTGGGTTTCAACGTCGGACCATGCTGTACTGGTCATTTTTTTTTCAACCGAGGTAATTTTCTGCTATCCACTGCTTGTCCGCTGTTCCACTGAATCTAACTAAATACTGGAGCTTTCCATTTCTAACTCGTCTTTTTATAATCTTTTCTACTTTCGGTACTTCTCTCACTCTTACCATTTCACTCTCGTAGAAACTACCAATGATATCTTCATTGTTAAGGTCACGCAGTAGGTATGTACTAGGATAACCTATTTTGATTGCTCTCACCGAAAAAAAATCTCTTTCGTACATGACTGTAAATATCTCTTTGTTAACTGGTGTCTATATTTGGCAATTCTAACGAGATTACCAAGATTGTAAACTGGCTTCTTTGGGGGTTCAGTTGGGGTGGGATAAAGTCTTTCTCGGAAAATGTGCTCGTTTTCTTTGGTTACATCCACAGGTCTCGCAGAGAGAGTCCTGTGCACTCGATTGTTGTACGCTTTGATTACTTGAGGTAGAATCTTCACATAACGTTTATGACCCTGATAGGTAAAGATACGGTAAAGTGTAGACACAATACTTCGCTGACATCTCTCAACTATCGCACATTTATAAATAGACATAGAATGATATAACGTTATGCCTTTTCTTTTCAAGAACTCTCGCACTACCTTGTTCGTAAACTCTGTTCCTCGATCACTATGTATCAGCCGGGGAGTACCGATCCTCTTAAATGCAACTTTAAGTGCTCGAAGAATCTCAGGAGATTTTTTATTGCGAATGGGTACAACAGCGAGGAGCCGGGAAAAAGCATCTATACAGAAGAACAAATAGCGAAAACCATCATTTTGCCCTTTTAGAGACTGCATGTCCTTTAGGTCGATTTGGAACATTTCCTGCTTTCCGAGTGCAATTATTTTCCGAAAGGTCTTGGGTCGCTTGTACTCCTTATGTAAGCTGTAAACATCACTTGTCTCCACATATTTAGCAACTCTGCCCTTCTTTTCACCGATGGCTTGAGCGAGTCTCTGCACTCCACCAAAACTGCCGGCATGTTCTGGGTCGTAATAGGCGGCCATTAGTGCTTTCTTCTGCTGCGAACTCGAAGAGCGTCAAGGGATAGATAGGCATTTATTGTAGCTGACACGTCTCCTCTCATCCAGGAAGGTTGTCTGTTGTGAAGTTCATACTTCAGCAATTCGACAATGGACGAGTGTGGCACTACCTTCCCGTGACATATAACTCTTCCGTACTCGTCGTAAGCTAGAACAGTTGTTATCAGTTTGAGTATTGCTAATACCTTTTTATGATGCCTTGGAGGGAAGTGCGACAATATGGTTTCATCTTGAAAATAGTCTTTCTGTTCCTCCTGCACAGGCTTCAATATGGAGTCCATGTTAGGTTTCGGCGGGCACGCTTTGCAGCACGTGTGATTGCTGGCGAGGCACCTTCAGGTGTGCTTGCTTCACTTGTAACAGGCGATGCTCGACTGCTCGATGCTCCCGTTACTCTGTGTTTTTTTAAACGATTTGGATGCACAATAAGTGTTGGTAGATTCAGTTTGATCAATAGCGGCAAGATGCGATCGAAGTAAGGAGGAGTTGGAACATTTCTCGCTCTTGAGACAAGATAATAAACGAGATCGATTATATTACTATTCTCCAACGTTTGACCGTCAACGATTACTTCGAAGGTTTGCGCATTCCAGGAGATTGTTGGTTGTAGAAGTTGCAGAAGTTGGTTTGCTCTGACCTTATAACCACTACTCATAAAACCAACAATTGTGTCACTTTTCTCTCCCTCCTCGGTCTGTGTTCCTTCTTCTCGCGATCCAGGAAGTGTTTCGCTTGTATGTTGTTTTGCAGCTCTACTTGAATGTAGCAAAGAGTGAAGATACTGAATTATCTCTTTTGCCTTGATGTCATCCGGTTCATCTTTCTTCAATATATTTGGGATGTGATCTTCTCGGTAAGGTACAAGTTCGTATTTCTGCATCGATTATACTCCGATTGCTTTTGCAATCGCTCTTCCACCCAATGAGGAGATGAGACCCAACAAAGGTGGCAATAGAAACTGCAGAAAACCACCTGATTGTTGCAAGACCTTTTTAGCTTTCTTGACCCCCGTTGCGTCTCGTTTTGCCAAAATGCGAATTGATGCTGCGTAAGGTTTTAATTGCTTTCTTACTCTCAGGGTTACTGTGACGTTTCCTTCACAAAGGTTCATACAAATTTCTCTGACCGTATTCAACTGATCCTTTGTAGCATCCTCCAAAAGATAATAACGTTGCTCGGGTGACGTAGTTTCTGCGAGCAAGTGAAGAAAATGAATATTCTTCTTTACACGTTTCATGTTTTATATACTATTTGGCGATGATCGTCGGGAAATATTTTCGTCCACACTCGATAGTGGTCTGAACAATTTTCAGACAAGTCAATTACGATGTATGAATACGGTTTCTTACAAGCATCCTTATATATGCTTGTCAATAAGTCGCTGTTGTTCCGTCCAAACAATTGTCGTGAAAGTATTTGTAATTGATCCACAGTTCGAGCAGAACGACATAGAATTAGAGCACTGCTATTGAACTGAATACATCTATACAGAGGATCATTAACAAATAAATATTGAGTAATGAAGATGGCCGAACAGTTGAGATGGTGGCATCCAGCTACATAGAAGTTACAGATTTCTTTTAGCCTTTTCTTGTCAGCCAAGCAATCGTCAAATATGATTAAATAATTTCTAACATCCTCCAGGTTAGTGGGAATATCTTGACTGAAAGTTACCTCGGGAAAATCGTCAAAAATAGGTTGCTTGTACAAGTATATGTATAGTATACGATCGAAAGGTTTATCGAAGACAGTGGCTCTATGCTTGATCAAACGTGTAACGAGTGTCGTCTTTCCACTTTGACTTTGTCCAGATATAGTCATTGAGACAGGAGTGATAAACCTATAAGGTCTAACCTCAGTCATCTCTTCCAAGTAAATGAAGACTGGTATAAATAGCACATTACATAAGACTTTTACTCTTTTTTTCTTCAAGCATGTGTGTTTTTTTATGAAAACGATAAATGGCAAACAACACTTAACCTTTATGCACTCCTTTAGTTTGTCAATGTTGGATATGGGAGCTGAGAAACTCATATCTGTATATCTTGTGCAGCAAGTCAGTGTAGAATTCTCAAGTTCTAGCACTTTCAGTTTGTGCAAACATGCAATATGAGTCTGTGACTGTATCTTTTTTTCGGAACAAGTCTGTTCTAGACGGTTTTTTTTTCTTGCTTTTTCCTGTTCAAACTTGTCTAGACATGTGATGAGCACGTGATTGGTTACGTCAAAGAAGGTAACCAACAAAGTCAAACATGTCTATGCATGCACTGTTCGCAAAGCGCTATATAAGACTGCCCTCCATGACGATTCTTCGCACAGATCCTCACAGGAGGAAGGGTACGTTACACTTTTTTCCTTTCGCTCCGATATGTGGGAAAGTGTGCTTATATTTATTCTTATTTTCAGCTTCACTCTGTGTGTAGAAAAGAATAAGTGAGCCAGAGTGAGAAGTCACCACAAGAGAAAGGTATGACATCTATTTTGGATAAGCTCGATAAACTCAAGAAACCTGGAGATGGAGATATTCAGAAAATGAGTACCCTACCGAAGAATGAAAAGCTGGAGGTCTTGGATTTGCGAAAGATTGACACGGTGTACGGCGAAGCGGTCTATGTAGAAGTTTTGATGGAGAATGACAAACGTGTAAAGTTCTACCTTCCTAGTCGCTTTAAGCGTTTGACAGAGGATGATCTAGAGGAGATGAGACAACTGCCAAATCTTAAAATTGAGAAAAAGGAGAGATTCAAAGATGGCAAGAGAGTTGCTTCGCCCGACATTCTATTCACTCATGGGAAGAAAAAGTGATGATACATCGACATATCGGCAGCTCCCATCCTGAGACACTTCTCTCCACATCATGGTGACCTGTCACTTATGTCCTCAACACGAACGTCAGTACTATGCATCAATAGAGGGACTCCAAATTCATCTGGCAAACGTTCACGAACTCCAGACACCCTGCATACCATTTTGTGAGACTCTCTGCACACTACGGAACTACACGAAACGCTTCGAGTTGCATCTACGTGACAGAGACGAGGCGGGGCATGAAGTGACAACGTTTTTTCATGAGTATGAACACTATCTTGCTAATGTATTGCGACACTTTGGATTCCCACTGCGCTACTTCACATTTCTTAAAGTAGAACTTGGGCGACATACGCCCGATGAGGAGTTACGACTTGAGATTCATTTTGTACCTTCTAAAGTGAGAACTGTTTGGTCAGAGGGAGATGTACTGCCTTCGATTGCACAGACGAGTAGTGAGATAGCACAAACATTAGAAAACTTAGAAATTCAAGGCTCCGGTTTTTTTCTCTTTCGCATTCTTGCTTGTATTCTAAACATTGGACGTTTGGCTCCTCAACTAATTGGATGTTCCCAATTTGAGTTACCGAGTGAATTGAAACGAAAGTATCGTTCCCTGTTGAATGTGGATTACGGACTACATGAAGATGAAGAGAACATGTGTTTTGTCTTCTCCGTGATTGCTGGACTACATCCTGCCTCGCATCACAGGCGGAGGGCATCTTCCTACAGACCATACATAACACAGTATGTATTTCCTGATACATTTCCCGTAGCTTTCCCAAAAGATGTAGAGATATTTGAGAAACGTAATGAAATTAGCATTAATGTGTACGCGTACGAAAAGGAAGAAAACTACATTTACCCCATCAAAGTTGTTGCTGAGGAGCGTCAGAAACATGTGGACTTGTTACTAGTTGACTCTCATTTTGTGCTCATCGCAAATTTTAATGGATTGTTTGTTCCACGTGGACAATTTCATTGTAAAAGATGTACAATGGGCTTCTGCTCAGAGGGAAGTCTGAAGTGTCATTTAAGTATGTGTAAGCAACAGAAAGTAGCCAAGACCATTTACCCAAAGAAGGGAGAGACATTAGCATTTGCAGGGGAACATCTCATGTCAGAAGTTCCCTTCTACTGTGTGTATGACTTTGAAAGTGTGCTGTCACCGTGTCTGGATTCAGGAAATGTGTATGAAGATCACATCCCCTCTTCATTTTGTCTGTTAGTGATACGCGCATCCGACTCATATGTCCTCCAAAAGCATCTGTATCGTGGACCTAATTGTGTCACTGTCTTTATGGAGCTACTGCACACTCCATGACGACATTTTGGAATGGATACGTACAATTGCCCCTCTAGAAATGACCGCAGAAAACGAGCAGCAGCATGCCACAGCAAGTCACTGCAACGTTTGCCAGGAATCTTTTGCAAAGAAGCAAAAAGTCCGTGACCATGACCATGTAAGTGGAAAATTTCGACAAACTTTGTGTAACACCTGTAACTTGAAACTGAGAGTGCCTCCTAAGATTCCAATCATTGCACACAATGCCAACTATGACTTGAGTTTTCTTTTGTCTCACTTGCATTTGCTTAAGAAAGTAGACATAAAGGTGATTGCCAGTAGCTCCCAAAAATTCAAGGCTATAGACGTTGGCTCTTATCGATTCCTAGATAGTTTAAACTTCTTGAATGCAAGTCTCGAAACATTAGTGAAAAATCTACGTGAGAAAGGTGAAGACAACTTTCGTTGTCTTCGTCAATTTTTTCCAAACGAAGAACACTTTCAACTAGTTGTTCGCAAAGGAGTGTTTTGTTACAATTTTGTCACCACTTTCGAAGCCTACAATGAGCTTTCTCTACCTCCTCGGGATCAATTCTTCAACACTTTGAATGGGACAGAAGTAAGTGAAGAAGATTATTGTCATGCACAGAGGGTCTTTGAAAAATTTCAACTCCGTAATCTGGGAGAGTATTCAGACCTATATTTACTCACAGACGCACTGCTTTTAGCAGACGTGTTTCAGGGCTTTTGTAAGTGGACACTTGACTTTCACAAGATCGAACCTTTTCACTTTGTGTCTCTGCCCGGATTAAGCATGTCTTGCGCTCTAAAAATGAGTAAGGTAGAGCTAGAGTTGATTCACGACCCTGACGCGTACCTGCTGATTGAAAATGGCATACGAGGAGGTATTACACAGTGTTCGCTGAGGAAAGCGACTGCAAATGTACCAGGAACAGAGCAGTTTGACCCCAAAAGCCCAAGTAGCTTGATCCACTACATAGACGTTAATGGGCTTTACGGTTCAGTAATGAGAGAACCACTACCTTACGGAGGTTTCGAGTGGCTCACAGAGGATGAAATCACGAACTTTTATATAACACACCTCCCAGATGACGCACCTATGGGTTACTTCCTCGAGGTAGATCTAGCATATGACAAAGAAATCCACCAACGTCACAGAGATCTGCCAGTTGCCCCCGAGAAAATGTCAGTTCCCTATGATCTGCTGTCAGAGTATCAAAAGGAATTGATGAAGAAGTTTCACCTTCCTGAGAAAGCTACCGATGCAAAATTACTGTTGACATTATTCGACAAAGAGAGATATTTTCTACACTATCGCAATCTGCAGTTGTATATGCATTTGGGCTTGCGTCTCACCAAAGTTCACAGGGTTCTAAAGTTCAATCAAAAGCCCTTTCTCCGATCCTATGTGGACTTCAATCACGATCTTCGAAAACGAGCTACGAATGCCTTCGAAAGCTCCCAAGCTAAGATTGCAATTAATAGCGTGTACGGACGTTCGTGTATGCAGGTTAGAAAGTTTGTAAACTGTCGTCTCACAGTAACCGACGAACAAGTGCTCAGACTCCTACGCAAACCAAACCTAAAGGAGTTCCGACCGCTGAGCTCTCATGTTATCCTCTTCCAATTCTCTCAATCTGTGCTCCGCATGAGACAGCCACTGTACCTAGGATTCGCGATACTGGAACTGTCCAAGCTGAAGATGTTTGATTTTTACCACAACCACCTTCTTCGTGTAGCTCCAGATACTAGACTGTTGTATATGGACACAGATTCCTTCATCATAAAGTTGAGTGAAGAGAAAGCGCTTCTCGAACTAGCTGACAAGCATCTGGATAACTCTAGCTATGACCCTGATCATCCGTTATGTTCCGCGAAAAATAAGATGGTACTGGGAATGTTTAAAAACGAGATGCCTCGTGATCACATTCTCGGTTTCTGTTGTCTAAAACCAAAACTGTACGCTCTCGAACTGAGTAGCAAAAAGCAGTACAACCGTGCGAAAGGTGTGAAACATTCTGAAGCACAGAAGCTTCTTTATTCCCTGTACACCGACGCTCTTGAGTATGGCAGAATACACTCTATTAAACAGAACCTGATCGTGCGCAAAGACAATGTAAACAAAAGTGTCTCAGTGACAAAGATTGCTCTCAACCCTTTGGATACAAAGCGTTACATTTGTGCAGATGGAATTGAAACGTTCCCTTTTGGTTTTCACACCTAATCATATGTATGCATCGGACAAGTGTAAACAAAGATGGAAGCAACAGGATGGTAAATTATGGAAAAGCCAATTACCATCAATATAGATGTTACCCTTTCTTTATTCTTGTGTTTTTTTCTAACAAGTGTTTAACACTAAAGGAGTGTTGATTGTACATATCTTCATTTGACTTATTCAGTGCACCTTTTTTCCTAAGTTTTTTATGTGAATGAGAGAGTTGTCACTTCCTTAAATAATGAAACTTTTCAAAGTGTTTGCAAAAAAAAAGTGGAGTATGT
This sequence comes from Ornithodoros turicata, assembly GCF_037126465.1. Taxonomy (NCBI): domain Eukaryota; kingdom Metazoa; phylum Arthropoda; class Arachnida; order Ixodida; family Argasidae; genus Ornithodoros; species Ornithodoros turicata. The sequence continues at coordinate 176,475,747 of NC_088201.1, forward strand.
ACTTTGCAAAACAGCTTGTTTCAGTTCTCTTGTTTTCAAAGTGATGATGAAATTGTGACTGTATAATACTTTTCGCCATTTTTGTGAGCTGTCTGATGTAATGTATCCTACTTTTCTTGCTAAGATGACTAAATAAAGGCTCTTTTCTTTTCAAAAACAAATTTATTCAGTTTTAGAGTACACTACAACATGACATGTTATCTGTTTTTCGTGGTATCTGTTTACGCACAAGTATTGCTATCAACCTATCATTGAGTTTAAAGTTGGTGTGTGAGAACCTCCGAGTACACTCTTCAAGTAGAAACCCACAGCACATAGAGACAATAAAGTCCACATGTGGCTGAGCCGTATCCCTAAAGTCGTTTCCTGTTGTAGTGAAATGAAGATGCTGGGTGTATGAATTTGTAGAACTCCTTGTATAGTGGTCGCATTCCGTAGCTATCGAAATAAGAAATGCTCCTATCGTTAGAGATATGGAATAGAGTCCAGTGTTCTCCCGGGGAAGATCTTGGAGCTGTATTCACCACATAAAGACCCGGTCCAGCTTTTTGCAATGCAATTTCATCGCGAGCGAAAGTTCCACGAAAGCATGTCCTTGTGCAATGGTTCCGAGCAAAAGCTGCATAAAATTCCCATTCTTCCATTTTGATTCGTTTATACGAATTTAACGCGTCTGTCTTTGTTTATTTCCAGAACACGAGGTGTCTCGGAAACAAAGAGCACCGTTACAGCTTCTGCAAGGTTAGCAGCAAATGTCAATGTGAGACGAACATTAGCTTGAAGCACTGGACTTAGTGACTGCAGTTCCACATCCGGTGTGAGGTGATAATAAAGCATAAATGTCTCTTTTGCATATGCAGCCGGAGCTAGAGGTATATCCTTGCTCTTAAATTTGTGAAGCAAATTCATGTATCCCTTTGCATAGATGTCTCGTTGAAAGTCGAAGTCGTCGGTGTAGTGTTGACCGCCAACGTCGAGCACTGCTCTTTTGAGTTTAAAATTTTCAAGCTTAAAAGGGTTCCGTTCTCTATGACCCTGATATGCTTCACTCTTGACCATCAATACGGTCAACTTAGAGGAACTCGTTCACTATAGAGATCATCAAATATCACCTGAGATTGGTTTGGAGCGATTGTCCTATACTTAATCTCTAAACCTCGAAGAAGGTATGTGGCGGGTGTCGTTTGAAGTCTTCTTTCAATGCCAACGAGTACGCTTGGAGAAACCTGCACACGTCGGAGGTAGAGCACAATTCGAGAAAACTCTATTGTATGCTTTTCAGTCTCGCTGGCACCAGAGAGGAGTCTAAATTCGTCAGTACATTGTCTCAACACCACTCGAATATCGGTGTTATTAAGGACAAATTTTTCTTGCTGACAGATGTCGCTAAAGATAGGAGAATAAAGATCACAGAGAGTTGATCCTTTGGTGCGTTTATAGCGTGCGAAAAGTCCTTTTGCTTCGTTGGGGATAGCAAAATTTTCAGATTCTCCCACTGGATCTGGTTCGTAAAGCATTGCAGACAAGGTGTGAGTTTGAGTAACATTGTTTGCATTTGTAACAATGTCCAAGTAAGAACGATAGGCATAATGTTCGAAATTAGATACCAGAGTCGAATTACGATAAATGTGGACATGATGAAAGAGAGAAGATGCAAATGCTTGTACAGGAATAACGTTGTCATTTGTCACTGTACTGCCAGTTGTAGTCAATGCTGCGTCTCCATTTTTACGCACAACTCTACATTGAATGTGTAAGAAACTCGACTGGAGATCAAAGAAGCCGCCACCGAGACCTGGAACATTATATTCAATCACACCGCTCGAGGTAGGTGCAGAAATGGGGAAAAACTCCACATATTCTGACTTCTCCAGAGAAAAGTTTGTCGGTGGAACAGAAAACAGGTCCAACTGATTCGTTGTGCAGAAGCAATAATTTTTATGTACTAAGCCGATGGTAGACATCTTTTTTTCCTCAGGTGAAAAAGTCAACCTTTCTTCGTTGGTTTTACTGATCGATCAATTCTGTTGCCCTTGCTTTTATTACGTTTCCTACCCTTCCCTCTGAGTCTATGCAGCAACTCGTCACGAGTTGAATGGATGGTGCGACCAACCCCTTTCCTTAGTGCCTCTCCAAACGTTGTTCCCTGTTTCACTTCCTCCGCTATGTGACGTCCTGTGTCAAGAAGTTTCCGACCTACATAGGGCGCTACTTGTTTAGTCAGTATAGGTATAAACCGCTGCACCAACTCAGAAAAAAAGCCAGATCCAACTTGATAAAGAGGAGCTGAGTAATGTGGCAATGGTTGATCTCGTTTACCGCTGCCGAAATGCGATATACAACAGGGTGTCTGAGTTATATGCATTTTCGAAAATGTAATGTTACTCCCACACGACCAGAACCAGCAATGAAGGGAATGAAATCACCTATCTCGTTTGCCAGTTCGATTTGAATGCTAGTCAGCTCCTTGACAGTCACATATTTATAGTAAAGATTTGTGAAAGAGTAGGACATAACCTCATTCCGACTCTGCAGTCTAAATGGGAGAAGTCGAAGAAGGGGTGCGGTTATATCACCTACAGCTTCACTTTCGATGATATCGCTGTAAACGAAAATGTAATTTTGCGCTGGGAAGAGGCAGACATCACGCTGAGCAACTGTGAAACTGGAGAAGCTTGTTCGTTTTCCATATCCAAGCATCAGAGCTAAATATGGGTGAAATGTAACGTAACCCTCATTGCGACGTTCCAGTTGACAAACTCCATTATAGGGATTGTAAAATATGAGACGAGCATCTTCTGGTAGGTGTAAGTTTGCTCGATATGCGTGATTTATCGCATCGGCGAGGTCCTTCCCTGACTCATAATACCCTTCTGGAACTTCGTATTTGGTTGTACGTGAACGATATGTGATTAGGGTGACTTTCTCTTCAGTGTCCACCTGATATTTCAATACTTTTACTGGCTGGCCTTCATCCAATTCCGAAGAACCGATAATCTTTTCGGGAAGGCCAAGCTTAGCAGAGAGAGTTGAACTTAATTCCAGACCAGTATTTAGTGGAAGTTGTATTTCATAATGACCACTGACTCGTATTATTTTGGCTTGGTTTTTGAAGTGTTTCGTTAGAAGTTCACGAAAAGGTACAATAATGGTTTCTCCCGCAAGAAACTTAACTTGCTCTGTCGTGGTTACGCCACCGAAGAGGCTAGTCTCCGATATACCATTAACGATATCTGTGACATTATTAATTGCAAATGGGATATTCACCTCCGCCAGAGCAACCTCCCACTTTCCATCTAATTGCACTGGCTGAGCTAGTTTAACTCTGAACTTGCTCATTGTGTTACTAGGAAATACATCACTCGAGGCGTTTGACGGTAAGTTGACATAGAACTGGCTCGCCATTGTTTTTCTTTTTCTAAAATGAAAACAACATGATCGTGAGGAGTTCTTTTAAACCAAGAGCGAAGTCAAATGGGCGCGAAATTTAAAATTTGGGGGCGCAGGTAGCGCCATCTGTTGAACGGCGGTAAATTTGCTGGAAGTGCTGCCATCTCTAGATGAACGAACTCAACCCCCCATGACGCCACCTGGCGTAAAAGAAATCAAACAACCTCTCCACCCCACACAATTCTATCCTGATTAGCGACGAAAGTAAACATGAAGAGCCCGTGGCCCAGTGGCTTAAGACGCTCGTCTGACAACCTAAAGGACCCAAGTTCGATTCCTAGTGTGTTTCACTATGACGTCATTATTGTTACTTAATCTTATCATTGATATCATATCACTAAGATTAACTATGTGAGGTCACTGATTAACTATCTTATCCACTGACCTCACTGATATGAGGGCGGAGCGGCTGCGGCCTGGAGTGACGTCATACGTCCTTGATGACGTCATTTCCTGTTTGACGTCATTTCCTGGCCGTAGGGTTAATCTATTCACTACTAAGGTGACAACAAAAAATACGCCAGTAAGTCTCTGTGTCTTCCAGTCGAACTCTGTCGTGACACTCAGTTTACGAGATTAAAATATGACAGTCTTACCTATACCTTACCGTTTTACATTTACTTCCATTGACTCTATATGCCCTATACCAACCTCCCACCGCAAGATTGAATTTCGTCCTGTTTTCCATCTTCAAGGTGTTCACACGAAGTCCCAAGAGGAGTTACTTTCATTTGATTCCGTTTTTATTGTTTGATTTGCGATCCGTAAACTTTTGTCCCAAGCCGTACTTTCTTTGTTCGAGTGGCTTTATGTAACGCTAGCAACCAGCGCTGTATCCTTGGAAATTAGTAGCATTTTCTTTAGATTGAAGAAAAGGACGCGCATGAAGAATGCACAACAGTTTGAGTCTCGTGTTATCCACTTGTATGTGCTCCTGTGTGTACCGTTCTTGTGGTAAAATGTTACCACTCTCGGAGGCACGCCAGCCCCCTTGTGCACCCTTTCGTTTATTCTGTGCCGTATTCTTCTTCCTGTGGGCTGCATATTCCCGCGGATCAAGAATGGCTTCATGAGTTTTTAGCCAGGCAAACGAAAACAAATTCCTTTTTTTTAATTCTTATTTTGAACGTCTCGGAATGTCTGCATGCCTTTCACACAATCAACAAGGCGAATGTTTCTGAGCTCACCACCACCACTACGACAATTGTGTGGAGGCGTCGTGCTAAGGGCCGTGTAAGCGAATACTGCCGAGCATCGTTCGCTCTTGTAGGCTACACTGCTTTCGAGAGCTCGATCTTCAGTTTGTCGATGTTAAGTAGCGAGCACTGAAGGCATTACATGTCCCGTGATTTGCCTCGAGCTCACACGCAATATCCATTCGCAACATTTGTTTTCAGTCCCAGCGAAGCAGAAAATCTTTTCACGGGGCGTCGCGTGGGGTTTGGAGCACGCCAAGTTAAAGTGCCAATACGGACGAAAGAAATTATATTCATTTGTTGTATTTCCTAGTATAAATCAGGTTCTCTCAGAGGCAAACTACGCAAAATACTAGTCCCGTCACAATACCCGATGGTTTCTCATTTTGCAAGAGACCGCGACGTCATGGAGGGTGGGTCTCAAAAGCGTGAACGGTCTCCACACTTCACCGAGCGTAGGAAGTCTGCAGGCAGCCGTGATAAGCACACGAAAATCGATCTTCAAGGAGCAACATTTTCAGACGCTTGGGGGCAGCCCATGACGTTGTACTTCTCAAAACTAGAATTTTATTTTATTATGACGTTACGTGCAGAGTGCTGGACAAAACTCTGCGGAACGCGCTCCGGCGCATTCCTTCCTTAGAGTGGCACGCTAGCAGGGAAGGGTAGCGTACGGACTTTCAAACAGGTAAGTGGGTTAAATAGGCACATGTTTCTAAGTCCGTACGGTCCCATTCGCTGCTAGCGTGTTCACTCGGAAGGAATGCGCCAGAGCGTATTCCGTGAACTTTTATCCAGCACTGCCCAACGGTGAAGCGATTGCGTCGACGGAGGCGCGCAACCATAAGCAGCGTCAGTTCAGTCGACAACATCCCGGAGTGAAGGCACGCGTTCAGAAACTTCCGAGCACATCCCCCCCCCCCTTGTGCCATTCCATCTTCGACGGTCCGCACCCCGCGTAAAGGAACACTATGTCCTCTACATTAGATGGTGAAACGATATTTCTGTACAATACAATGTGAGACACGTGGTTTGCAGTGAATCATTTCGGTAATACCCCTGTCAAACAAGCACTTTTCAATGGTGAGTGGAACCAACGGCCATTAGACATGTCCATAGCGCCACCGAGCGTGGAATGCGTCAACTTCTCAAGGGGCATTATATCCAATTCTCCCTTACAGGTTGACACGTTACAAACTTTGTGGTACTACGTACATTTTCAATGGTCATTGGTTCTAACGATCATTGAAGACTGCCTGCGTGACAGGGGTATAAGATTTGGAAGACATGATGGTTAGTACGCAGTGGCACTTCAAATAACGATAACACTGGTTATGTGGGAGTTCAATGCCTTGGTAAGGGAGTGTTTTCTCGCATCCTACGTGGAAGACAGGTTTCTAAAGAACATTTTCGTGTTTTCTTATCGTCTTCAAAAACGCTGATTAAAACAGTGCTAGCATGCGACGCGAACAATGCAATGTGTGGGTGTGTCCCATATAGCACGTCACATCAAAGACGTGTGATGCGACCCACGGTTTGCTGCTTATTTTTGTCTGCCAGTATTATCATACCCCAATTCTTTCATACGTGTGAGCAACTTACTGTGTACGGCGACGGCGTTCAGAAGGATGCAGCTCCCGTACTTTATGTAGAGCGCCAAGAAAGGAATATATGGTCCGTCCTTAACTGTAGGCAATAAAAATACAAAAATTACTATATCGGACTTACGTCTTGAAGCTAGTGGGTGCAAAAAAGAAACAAGGCTTCAGCATCGCTGATTGCCATCGAATTTCGCGTGGCCCTGAAGTCATCTTTCAGTATACTCGAACGTGTTTGAAGCTGCATAATGCGAGGTAGTTTTGCTCTAGTGTTGTCTACGTATACTTCGTGCGGTCGTCCGCTAACAACACAACGAGAAGTTGGGAAACACAAAAGTATCTTGGGTTTCGTTGACAACTTGCCGGTCAGCAGCTAGAAGAGACAGCGTCGTGCGCTAGAGGGAGGAAAGAGCAACCTCATTGCAGTTGATGAGTAAGATAAATTGCAGATATCAGGCACCTGAAGCATCTGAGTGGGAATCCTGCTCATGTCCCTTCGTGATTCATTCAGTCGTATGCTGCTCTGGCTTCTCTGGAACGTAGCGAAGTTTCGAAAGAGTGAAATGTTTGTGAAACTCACGTTAACTGCAGCGAAGGTGCTCTGCCTTCTCCCCACATTCGTACTGTACTCGTTACTGAAGGGCATGCTTTTTTTTTTTCCTAAACGAACCACTCCAGCTCATGATTAGTCTTGAAATGTGACTGTTGTATCACATGAGTACAAAAAGCTGTTGTTATCAAATGTATTAACATTTCAGCAATCAGAAAGATAAGAACACAGTGCGCTGACAGACTATAGAAGATAGTACGGAAACGGGTTAAAGATACGAGTGGCATGATTTAGTTGCGAACAGCGGGCAATGATCGTGGCGGGTGTATCAAGTGCACGTTCCCCCGCGATGGCGACCTGTTATCTACTGCCGCGCACCTGCGCTCCCCAGGTTCGCCGACCCGACATACACATGCACAGAAATGACATACATAGTTGTGCGCGGGAAAGCATTTCTATTATTGCCAATTGTATGCCAGTGCTGCTGGAAAGAATATCAGTTGCAATCGTCAACAAGGGGGGGTTGGGAATAATTTGTTATGAGTAGCACAACACGTCGGGGGACTAGTTTAATTTCTCCTCTCTTTTTTTCTTCTTACAACAAGCAATCAAACAAGAAAAACCAAGCGAAAAGCCTTCACGTCTGAAAGGGAGACAAGACAGCGCACTTAAAATATTTAATGTGTAGCAGGCCGTGGACAACGACGAAGATGGCCACGCGCCTGAAGCACCTGCCTCAGTTCCACCGGCGCGGCCATGGAGATAGGCCACCGTCATCGCCTCTCCGTGGCATCGAGACACATGTAGAGGGACAACACCTCCTCTACATTTGGTGACCCGAACGAAGAACACCACGTTCGGCGCAATTCTGCCCTTCACCATTCCAAATTTCTGACCACACCATCGACGGCCACTCCCACGGCACGCTATACCTGGAAGCCATAACAACAACAACTGGAAGCCATCATCATTACTCGGCTCATCACGATCACATCCCGAACACCCGTCGCCTCCCGCCCGACTCGCCGACCGCTTCTGTCCACGACCGACCGACCCGCAACGACCCACACCACTCGACCGACCGACCCGACCGCTCACTGATCATCGCATCCGCCCACCGACCATCGCTTCACGGCTTCCAGGGACCGACCTGCGCTATCCACGGCCTCCGGCACACTCACGACCCGCCGCTCCATTTCTTCATCTCGACCCTCATCCGCTGCCGGCCGCGACAGCAGAGCAACGTGCTTGCCTGCCGGTTTCGGCAGCCAACACGGCAGCCGACGCCACGGCACGCTTCAGTCGGCGTCTCGGCAGCCAACACGGCTAACGCAGCCTCACTTCCTGGGACCCTACGAGCTCCCGCTCCCGTGCCAGTTGCGGTACCCCAGGCCACGACTCCGACGCCCAACGACTTCGCTCCTCATCTGCTCCTCTCCACCGTTTCCCGCAGCGGGTGTTGTGCCGTGCCCGGAACACGTCCGGTAGAGCGCTTTATCCACGGTTGCTCTTGTTCTCCTCCTCCGGTGAGAAGCGGTTCTTCTTTCTCGCCGCTCCGCATCGGGGAGGGGGGTACTGTAGCATACCGTGGACAACGACGAAGATGGCCACGCGCCTGGAGCACCTGCCTCAGTTCCACTGGCGCGGCCATGGAGATAGGCCACCGTCATTGCCTCTCCGTGGCATACCATCATCGCCGGTCGGGACTCATGTAGAGGGACAACACCTCCTCTACAAATGGAACACACTCACCCCTTCCGAGTTCACGTTTCCATGGGGATATGATACAGCAATAAAGAGATACGCCTTATCGTTAGATGGCATGAGAGGAAGCTTCGTCGTTTCAATGGTGTACACGTTCCGGGCGTTTGTTCCGCCGTCGCGTATTTCTCCATAGACATAAAACCAACACTAAGGGATGGGTGATTTCTTCCCAAACACCGTTCGGGTGTTTTACTCTACCCTTGCTGCTGACAGAATAAAGAGTAACTAAAATCACATTTGCTATGGCCTCCGCTTTGTATATCAGTGCACTGGACGATAACTTGTTGCTGCGATATAGTGCACTGCATGTTATTTATCCTTTTGAGAAAGAGTAATCGCCTCGCCTCAGAGTGATTGATCCATCGTCGACTGCCTTCCACATGCTTGTCGCTTATCTGATGAGGGACACATGACTTCCGCGGATATTCTAGCGCATAGTACAACGTCTGCAGTGCTATACAAGACTTGCAATTGCAGTAGACGTCTGTATAGGCAGACATTCATGTCAAAGGTAACCTTTTTGAGATACACAGTCCCATGTGGAACAAGTTGCAATGTATTTTCTTTCAAAAAACGCAACCGTTAAGAATCGCCGACAGTCTTGTGACAAGGGGAAAAAAATACAAAAGATAGAGAAGGGCGCGCTTGGGGATGGGCATTGAATTGACTACGGGATCTGCGCGCATAGTACTATTTCCGACACGTGTTTTCCGACTATTTTCCGACTGTACTATTTTCCGACACTATTTCCGACACGTGTCGGAGTTTGCTCGAAAGGCGAACAATGCACAATGTACACATTGCACGTAGTAAAGCTTCCGACTGCCTGCAATCTCCAGGCATTGCAAGATTGTTTGTTTCAACTAATAAGCACATACTGAGTAGCATGCCGCACGTGTCTATCAGTCGGAAGAAACATCCTTGCGACACCAGGATAAACATAGCAGACAGGATAAACATAAACAGCAAGCAGTTTGTTTCCAGACAAGTATGTCGCAAGCTGTATATGGGGGGGGGGGGGGGAGGGGCAGGTTTCAGTGGAGAGCCCTAGTCACGCTCGCACTTTCTGTACACAGGGTGTTTAACCTAACCCTTGTTTGAACGCTAAAGGGTGGCTATATATCCTTATGTATTTTTTTTTACTGATACAGATAGCGCATGCCAGATTTACCCCATTCTTTTGCAAAATACATTCACTACTACTACTACTACTACTACTACTACTATCTGCGGAAGAGCATCTGCATATCTGCGAAATCCTACCGGAAAAAGTGGAGTGCAGCGAACCTACAGCTGGGTGACGCAGTTGGTGCCTGTTTTATGTACTTTTTGAGGTAAAGGACACTAGGGGCGATTTCTTGTTATTTTCTTCTGGAGTAGTAAGGAGGTAACCTAATTTTTCGGGTTCCCTGGGGATTTACTGGACTCGCTTCTATGGAAATTCGTTATCCGAATAAATGCACAACTCCTGAGGTGTCCGGATTAGTTAGACATGACTGATTGTTGCACGAAATTATTAAGTGTCAATTGACATGTTTTTTTCTGGATTAGTTTTCGCTGATGGTGCCTATCGATAAAATAGAGTTTCCAATGGTGTTGGAATAAAACTAGACAAGTTGGAAGTAAGGAGTTTCATGTATAACTGGGCGTATTCAAGTGAGCCGCTCACTCCTCAGATCCTGGCTGAACCAAGAAATATGTTGCTCGTACATGACCGTATGGCGATGCGTACGATGATGCCCTGTTTAATTGTGCAAAGGTAGGTCACCCGCAGCGGACTATATTTATCAAGTGCCTGTGTGTGTACACTAGATACAAACACGCTTACTTTCATGCCATTTTACGGTAAGAGGTAATTCGTTATTGCTGTCGAGTCATATCCCCATGGAAGCTTCGAAATTCGAAAGGGGTAAGTATGTTCCATGCTTCTTCAAGTGCACAGCCCTTATCCAGATGTGCAGGTTTTTCAGTGTTTTTTTTCCTGTGCTCTAATGACATTCTTGCCAGCACCATTGGTATGCAATTGGCAACAATAAAAATGATTCCACGTGTACAACGATGTATGTTTATTCTTTGCATGTACATGATAGTGAAGGTGGGAACCGCAGGTGAGCGGCGAGGAGTTGGTGGTTGCCCTGATTTAGATAACGGGTCGGCCGTCGTGGTGGATAATCTCGATCGCGCACGTGTCGCTGCTATTTTTGCTCGCTGTTGTGAAATAAATTGTGTTGTCACCTTGGTGCTAACTCTGTTTCGTTATGTCCGGTGCTGCAGTTCTACAAATAAACTAAATTATAGTGAATGTGTCAGTAAAGCCGTCATTCTTCTCTCGAACAACAAGGTGCATTGCCTACGTTTCCCACACCATGAACAGTAGACCTTTATTCCTTTTTCTTTTTTGACCTGTTTTTGTGTTGTGTTCCAAAAGTTCTCAGTTGACTGTTTGAGCTTCTCTGGTGTTTCGCATGCTCTCCCTCTCTATTCAGTGTGTGCTACAACTAACCAGGCAAATTCGTACTTTTAGGTCGTGTTTTCGAATATCCAATAATAGTCCCCCAGAGGTTGCAGCGCTGTGGTACCTTAGTATTGCCGTCCTTGCTTCAGGATGTCGTCCCCCTAATTTGTGTTACATTGCTCTCTTTGTAAAATTGAAGCATGTTTGCTCACCGCCAGCAGATTAAATAAAAGTCAAAGCGTCGACCCCTGCCTCTGAACAGAATTCGCTCTTTGCATTCAGGATTTTAGTTGTGTGAGGTACGTAAAATGTCTGTGAGATGTATTGGGCTGAGCCATGTCTTTTCATTCTCCATTTTGTTCGTCTGTGCAGATAATATGAGCACTGCTTCAGATATAGAATGTAACATGGAATGCAGGGGGATCGCTAGCAAGTATTCGTGTTGCGGAAACGTATTATGTATTTTGACGCCTAATTCACACGAGCATGCTGTAACCGTGTTTCTTAAATATTATTTCTTGTAGGTTATGATTGTACAAATCAGCGGCAGTCTTCACATGTGGTTCAACCATTTCCATCCAGGTGATGACGGTGACTCATTGATGCCTCGCCGATGTCGCATAGGGTGTTATACGAGAACGACAAGTTGGACAGGGAACAAAGAGTTGTAAAGTGCACGAAACACAGGCAAACATGGATCACTGAATAGCCGAGTGCATAAAGATGTCTCTTGCCATTACCTTTCGTTGTTCGGGTATTGGGAATGCGTGCCCCGTCAGACAGAGTCTCACGCCGTGGGCATTGCGACAGGCTCTGTTGAATGAATATGCTTTCAAAGGCACGTAAGTGCTGTAAAAATTTACTCGTTCGTGGGATTTACTGTTTTTTTTTTTGCTTTCTTGGGACTGCCCCTTATAATTACCTCAGACTAGAGGCCTGTCCTACACTTTAGCATTACCCCAGAGCTTAGGGTTACATCAAGTGTTCTATACTACCTCAGAACCCTAGATATTGATGGTAACCTCAAGGAGCATTTTAAATAGAGCTGAATCCATCGACGCGCTGAAAGATCGGCATTAGCATAGGGAACTGACATTCAGGTTAAGGGCCTTTCGGAAGTTCAAGTGCTGTTGACTTCAAGGGCAGTCGCTGTGTCCGTGTAACATTAGTATTAAGCCGCGTTCCCAAGCACGCGATTTGCGAGAGCGACAGCGGCAGCGACAATTGTTCCACGCCTCGGCTTCTCGTTGAACGATTTATATGCGACCGGGACCTGAAGCGATTTGACAACCAAACCATACGGTTGCGAGAAACCTGTTATTGCTACCGCCTGCGCGTAACAGTCTGCCTCCGCGGAACAGAAAAAAAATTGTCGCTGTCGCCGTAGCTCCGCAAATGGCGTGCTTGGGAACGCTTCTTTAAGCGAGTAAATCACAGTAGAGACAAGGACGAAAGAAAAACGAGAGTTACTCGGCATGTACTGCTCGCGTCACGGTTGTCTGAAATTGCCTGTCAGAACGTCTGCAACCCCAATTCCTTTGGTGTCCCTCGAAAATATTGTTTCGATATTGTATTTAAAGGTAGACAATACGCTGCGCGTGTTTATTACTCGAAATAAATGATCTTGCAATACCTGGCGGTGTGAGATGGGATCAACCACGGGGTGCTGATTTCAGGCAAGCGCGTCGCAAGCACTACTTCAGTTTTCTTCCTCTTAGGGACTAGCAACGAGCCTTGCACTTACGAGGATAATCTTCAATGTTGCTGACATTGTACCCAAGCCCGGACCTCAGTTTGTATACGGCATTACGATTTAGCTCACTGCAAAAAACAAGAAGTTTATTTTCAGATGGTGAACGGGGAGTCTCATCGCCGGGACCGATACGCTACCGCAATACTGGTGGTGATGTGGGGTTTTATTAAATTATTTCCTGTTCGATTTAACAAATCCATCTGACAGCCCGCGGTTTAGCGCCCTCCGGCAACAGCCCCAGAGGATGGCAGTGTCGTACTACGTTTTAATTTTGAGGTGGCGCGTCCTCTTGGCTGATACCCACTCCGCAACTGTTCCCAACGATCGTCGAGCTGATAACAAGTTGTACTTTGCATGTTCGAATTTGTTCTAAGCTGGCTAACCTTTACCTGTGACTTGCCCCTTTCTTCACTCACTCGTAAAGTTTTCGGGTCAAGGCGGCTCCACAATTTGCGAAGCCGCGGTGTATCATGTCAGCATCTCTTTTCTAACCAATGCCAAACTTTCACTTGGAATACGACCTAACGGGTGCGGCTCAGAAATGTAAACAGTAGTGCTCCTCGAAAGATCTGCGCTAAGAACTATTCCACAATTATTTTAATGGGGTAATGCGCACGAGCGTCCATTCCGTTTCGTACCTATGCTTTGTTGTGCGGGTCAACATACATTTATGCCCTTCTTCCCTCGCGTGGTGATTACTGTTGTTGAAATGCATATTTTCCCTAACAGGAACTGTGTAAAGATATTCCGAAAGCCGGGCGTCATAACTGGAGAATGAAAATTGTCACCGACTTAACGCAACGACTTAACAAAATGTCATCTACGCTTCAACAACGAGTGGCTGAAACACCACGTCGTTCCCTGTGCCCTCAGGTGCCCACCCCGGATTGACACACCCTATGACCACAAACTAGCACGAGACTTTAGCATTAACTGTCTGAAGGCCCGGATCTTGGAAAACAAGACGAACTTAACCAAGCTCCAACGTCGACAAGACCAAGCCGAGAAGACTCTTCAACGTGCACTTCGTCCTGAGGACATGCACCGCATCTTCGACGCCCCCAAACAAGCTGAAGTGAAGGAGAGAAACAAGCCCACCGACGCCCATAACAAAAAACTTTCTCGCCTTCTACCTAGGTACCTAGGTTCCGTGCCCAGGAATCCCAGCGCTGTTGTCAACCTCTCTTCCAAGCCCCTCAATACAAGTCATGTAAGTCTCCTGTCTAAAGGTCTGGACTTTGCTTTGACTCCTCGCTCCATCCCTGTGTGTAAATTCATCACTGAAATCGAGGGCAAACTCCGCCACATAAAAGACAGCACTGGTGTGAACTTAGTGCGCAGCCGTATAGCAGCTACCTTGTCTGTCGCAAGAGTAAGCCCGGCTAACCTGACCTGCCAAGAACAAGCGGCGCTGCGTGACCTCAAGTCGGACAAAAGTATAATCATTCTCTCTGCTAACAAGGGGAAGGGGACCGTCATTCTAGACAAGACCGACTACTAGGCCACCTCGACGAGTCTACATATCGTCACCTTTCCTCGTCCGACGGTTCCACTCCTAAGCTGTACGGCCTCCCCAAAGTGCACAAGCCTGAATGCCCCTTGTGCCCTATTGTGTCCTTCATTGGTTCCCCAACTTATAACCTCGCCAAGCACCTGGCGGACATCATGTCACCCGTAACTGGAACCAACGCCCTGACGGTACGCAGCTCTCGTGAGTTTGTGGAGCTGGTGCGTGAGCGCGTACTCGAGGACGGCGACGTGATGGTGTCCTTCGACGTGGCGTCCCTTTTCACAAACGTTCCGACCGCTCTCGCTGTCAGGGTCGCGGAAAAGCGGCTCCGTGATGATGCCACCCTCAGTGCACGTAGTTATCTGACTGTGGAAGACATTATTGTCCTGCTGCGGTTTTGCCTTAAACAGACATACTTCACTTTCAATCAGGAGATGTACCAACAGACTGAGGGCTGCCCAATGGTGTCCGTGACCCTGGCCAACTTGGTCATGAAGCACGTGGAAGAATCTGCACTAGAGCAAGCACCCTGCCCCATTACATTCTACCGACGGTACGTTGACGATACCTTTGATTTTAAGCAGGGTTCACGTCGGTGCCTTCCATTGGGTCCTAAACAGTGTTGAACCTTCTATTCAGCTTACGTACGAAATCGAGAAGAACAACGTGCTACCTTTTTTGGACGTAAATGTGCATCACGACCAAGCAGGATAAATCAAAAGAACGGTCTACCGTAAAGCTTGTGAAACTGGCAACTTCCTGGACTTTAATTCTCACCACCCTATCGAACACCAGCGAGCTGTCGTCAGAAGTTTGTTGGATCGTGCTGAGCGCCTCGCCTCCGACTCTCAACTTTCTTCAGAAGAGGCCACCGTCAATGACCTGCTTAGGAAACGGGGTTAGACCCAGAAGTTTATCGACGACACGCGCAGGCGTAAAGAGGACAGGCAGCCAAAAGAACCTTCCACACATAATGGGACCATCTCAATTCCCTACGTCAAAGGGGTTTCGGAGCGTATTCGGCGCACTCTGCTGCCTTTGGGGATAAAGACTTGTTTCAAACCCCACATGAAACTTCGACACATCATCTCAAGGCCCAAATATCCCACCCCACCTGGAAGCGAAAGCAGTGTCGTCTACAGGCTAAGTTGTTTGGAGTGTGATGCAACCTACGTAGGTGAGACAGGCAGGAAACGGGACACCCGCATTAAAGGACACAAGCGAGACGTTGAAAAGGCGACCAACGCAACTAGGTCAAAGACTGAGCTCGTGGACCACGGCTGCACAACGGGACACGTGTTCGGCTACAAGGGTGCCGTCACCTTGGCGCGCGAACAGCGGTGGGGACCGAGAAAATTCCTCGAATCGTGGCACATACAAAGGGAGCTAACAGCATGTAATGCCAACCGTGGCCCACTTCCTGGACTGTACTCTGGCCACGGTAAACCCTTAAATAGCAAGACTGGTTTTGGTGCTCTTCATTCCCGTCCCTAGCCTTGCACTGATGATATCTCCCGCATAGGAGACGAAACGTCTAAATAAATTGCTATTTCCCGTTGCGTTAAGTCGGTGACATTCATTCTCCAGGAACTCTGTAGAACTGAAAGAAAGTGATAGCAAAAAGGAACTTATAGAAACTGTTTGGTTTCCTGAAAGCAAATCACTTGGACCGTCCAGATATCTAATACCTCTGCTGTGTATTGAGTATTTTTTTTCAGCAATTGAATTTCAAAGATTATCCACCAAGGAATAGGGGGAAGGTGGGGCAAGATAAGACAGAAATTTGCAATTGAATTGAATATGGGATTTTTGTTTTTCGTGTTAAAAAAATACCCATAGGCACATTCTCAGAGGCTAGAGCTTCTGAAATCTAAATCAGGACCGGACGTAACCGGTTCTAGAATAAACACAGAAGAAGAAATTCAAAAATCCAGATTGTCTCATCTTGCCCCAACCCTCAGGGCAAAACGAGAGAGCGTGTGGGGCAAGATGAGACACGCCGTGGTAATAAACTTTACAAATCAGTCTTTTTTTTTGCAATTTAAGCGCATACACAGCCCCCTTGAGCCCACCGCCGACATGATGTCCAATAAAACGACACAGAACCCGGTGCTATTTCCATCCACCGTTTTTTGCAAACAAGGCACCGCCAATATGATGTGTCGCTGGTCGCTCGCTTTTGAGAGCGCTTCTGCTTTGCTTGAAATATCCTAGGATCCTATAGGCAATATGCAAAAAAGGAGTCTCTGACGAACAAGCATAAGGCTACCTAATAGTTGAGTGATCAGTTTCTAAATTATATTAAATTTAAATTGCACTACATTTAAATTAGATTAAGTTGTCGCGTCTTCCCCGAGGATGCGTTCACGGATAACCAAGAGTGACCATATATTGCATATATCTAGATGAATGAATAAAGAAATAGGACGTGGACTTACATTGACACAATAAACCTGTGATAAGCTGCTGCACAGATGACAAGAAAAAGGACTACAGAAAATTGCGCGTTTTTTGCAGGCCTTTATATTCCAGGCAGAAGTAAACGATTTTTTTTCTCTTCGTCGCAAATACCAATCCGGAAAATTTTCACTTGCAATAAAGCGGACATGCAGAGCCACCTATGAGTAAAGTTGCAAGCGCATGAGGCAACGCGTCTCTGAGACAGGCGGCGTCGAGCCAAAAAATGTCTCATCTAGCCCCGTGTCTCATCTTGCCCCATCTTACCCTACAAAACCTTACCTTGCAAAACTTCGCATCCGGAGAAGTTTTGCAAACACCAGAGATACAGCGCGCAGTAGACACAGAGACGCGGGGGTGAGGGAAAGGCCAACAGATGGCGCAGATCGCACAAATATTTCCCGCAGGCACGGAGCTCACCGGTTACAAGTGTGAACAGTTTAAACTGAACTTCTCAAGAGTTCCTGTTATTCTTCAAAACAGGTCTAATGGTAATTGCTAACCTGTCTCAAATGCATTGCGTAGTACTTCAATATAACGTGATATTTGTCCGTCAGTCCTGGGCCGATTCCAACTTTGTCCTCGGTGAACGTCGAGGTTCGCCATCCTTCAATTTCTACAAGCGTTCAAAATTAATTGCTGCGAAAGTACAAAGAACTGAGAGGTGATAACTTGTGTGTTTGATCACACAAGATCGACATGATGGTATCTTGAAACATTGCTGTTATATTTTGCTGAATTGGTGCATTTACACCTGATATTTACAAATAGCTCATTATCTAAATAACACACCGAAGCTGCGTCTATGTACGCTTATAATATTCATTAAATTTCAGCATAGCAGTGTCACAAATACTTCTTGCGTCGCGACTTCATGGTGGAGCAATTGACCTTCTCTTCTGTGACGCTTTCTTCTCAAGGTGAGTACGCTCACCCAAACGTGAGCCCTCTACGTAAAGCACGAAAAAAATGACTCGGTTCTCAAAGGAGATGAGAACTGTACTCAATTTTTGGTTTGAAACAGTACTTACACTTCGCCATTGCTGCCAAGGTGTGCATTGTTAAAGACCACGGTTAGGTTCTGTGGTGGACCGATCTGCTTTTCAATAAAGCACTTGTCACCCGTATCTTCTTCGTAGTTCTTCCAGTAGCCGAAGTAAATTCCTGGGACTGAGAAGGCCTATGAGAAAGAAAGTCCGATTTTCCATTTCCATTAGTGCCGACGCGACGAAAACTTCACTGGCGAACCTTGCGTCAATACCGAAAGTGAAACTTATCAGGAAACTGAAAACTGCAATGGTCTTTACCGCTCGGGTATTGTTAAAGAACAATAGTGCTAATAATACAGAAGCTTGCCTATATCTGGCCACGTCTTAGCAACGTTTCACCTTTAGTTCAGACAGGTTTAATATGCAGCGTGTTTTTTTTTGTATCATCTACATATTTTTCCATTGCAGTTTGCCACTAATACCAGAACCAAAACTATACACCATTTAAATCATTGACGTTAACCGTGATTAAACCGGCCGTTTTACAAAAGGATTCAAATCAGCACAGAAATAGCCTTAATAAAAAAAATCACTCTGAAACTCGGAAGAAGACTGTTGCTCAAGCTCACAACAATTTTATAGTTGGACATCATTTGGACAAGGGAGAGACTTATAATGAGCGTTACAAAAATGAAGCGAAGGTACATACAGCAAGCCGGTACAATATTGACTACGTCAGTGGTTGCCGAACTGTAGGCCACGACACGTTACGAGAGCGGTCGGGAATCGGCCCACAAAAAAAAAATCCCAGGCCGTGCCCACTATTGTACGTTACGAGGAAGCCCGTGGCAGCAGATCCGGAGGTTTCTCATAAATGCGCTTACATGTGTGGTACGCGAGCTTTCGATGCATCACACAGCCCCGCCTTCACGCCTTCTTTCACTTGTGCACGAGGGCCAAAATGCGTGTCGTGAGGTCCACTCGCTCCCACTAATGACCACAGCGACTGCGTCTATCGCGGCGTGCACGGGCGCCCCGCCTTCGTGCGGCGACTTATCGAATTAGAGCGCACGCCACACGCCATAGTCCCCGTTTCACCAACGTTGGTTAACTTAAAATCGAGATCAATGGTTGATAAGCACTTGAAGTTAACGCTCTACGCACACGAGACCTTAAAGGTGGCTCCGTCAGTGACTGGCGGCCAAACTGTTTGTAAACAATGCGGTTGTTGATTCTGCGCGACGTTTTGGATGTCCTTCGACCACGGTAGTTATTTTTATCCGATAGACTCGCAGTAAAACATGCAGTTTTGCACATAAGGCCTCGTACTGTTGACGACTTCTAAAGATGTGATGACGACAGCGCGCTAAGCCTCACTGAGCCGATGCGATGTACTTAAACTAAGGGGAAATCGGCTACTATGCTGCGGAAGAAGCAGCGCATAGTTTACGCTGGCGAAATATGTTCATCTCTTGGCTTTATGACGACGGAAATAATGTCGGTAAGCGGCAAAACGACATGTAAACAAAGTCACATGACCTCAAAAGGATGTTTTCTATGACGTGCGACCAGGACAAGGTGGCGGTTCTGCAAAAACCACGCGCTCGAGGGTAGTTACAAAGATGGCGGATTTATGTCACCCCTGTGGTTTGCTAGTAAACGGACTACAGTCGGTGCCGGCTTTCGATTCCGATGGAGGTAACCCAGTTTGCGGTTAGCATCATTCACAGCATCCACGACTTCTGATCGCACAGGGTCGCCAATTTCCGAGGTTTTAAGACATTGACAAAGAGCCGTCATCCCGCGGTACCGCCAGCCCCATATCGACACGGCATGGGGGTAAGGCCACAGTTTAATGCACTCATGGCCAGTGTGCACATTTTGCAGGTGAACTTTTCGTAGCGAAGCAAAGGGGCCACTTCCTGACAAAATATAAATGAAATCAAAAGGGGCCTTTTCGAGAAACGGTCGTGTAAATCCTTCTTTGTCTTTTTTTTTGTTTTTCTTTCGAAAAATTACCTTCCTTGTGTCAACGAACGGCTGCAGAAAGTACACGCGCGATGGAAATACCAAATGGAAGAGAGTTAAAATAATTGTAAATTGCTGCCGACTTGAGGAACGAGGGACATCTATCAATTACGAAAATGAACATAGACTCTGTATTGGCTCTTTATTTTGGGTCTATGTACTATATTGACATCCTGCTGCATTTTTCAGCTTATTAACTTCTGTAAATAGAATCTCTATACCCTTCACATTGATGTACTTCTATGGATGTACTATTGAATATATAGACATCGACCACACAAATGTTGATGCATTATTCCGAACTGGCCGCCGTGTATATATTGAGAAGTGTCAGTAGATATTATGCAATAGACACCCCATACCGAAATGCTAAAAAGCGGGTTCGGCAGCTGCCATTCGCTACACCCTGGCATGATTTAGCTTATGTGTATGTATGATGTAAAACACAAAAGCTACTGGTATATAGTTAATCTTACTTTGTTTTATTGCAAGTTCCAGAATGCAGCGTAGCCGCAGATCACTCCACGGATGGACGGGGGTCCGTGGTAGTAAAGCATTTCTTCATTGTTTTGAACCTCGTCCACCACACATTTCATTTTGCGTTTCTCTTTGTTCGTCTCTGGCACTTCCGACAGCGCACAATGAGCGCGGCAGTTTAAGGCAGCTCAAAAAAAAAAAAAAAAACAAGAGAAAAATATAATGAGAGAAATACAGAGAGAACCAATAAGTCCGAAAAAGTCACCTCGAAAGGTTATGTAAATTCTTCCCTGGACCAGTACTTCCCTGCGGTACTGACATGTATAATCATCAAGCAGAAGAGCTACCTATTGAGATTGGCTCCTTTACACAAACAGCAACACCCCTTCCTAAGAGAAAACTGGTGCTACATATTGTTTGTCACGCCAGCTTCCGCTAATTCCAGAGTCCTGCTCAGCGTCCTCTGACTCAAAAAGAAGGGTGAGCTGTGTAAGTATAATTCAATTACGCACACAAACAGCATTCAAGCCAGAAAGTGTTGGGAGTATGGACTCTCAGTCAACGTGACGTCTATGTTTCTTAGTGCTTTTTTTAAGGCATCGAGTAGGTCCATCGAAAGCCAAACTTAAGCAGTGCTACAATCCAAGAGCGCATTTATGTCTATTTCGCAATAAATTATCCATGTAACTAGGCAGTCAATATTTTGGGGGAGGAAAATCTTACACAGGATCTCTTTCCCAATGGCACGTACCGGTACGTGCCACAGACAAGACGTTGACCGTAGGGAACACATACGTTATGTTGATTGAGAGTTAATACTCCAAACAATTCCTCGCTTGGCTGTTGTGTCTGTGCGTCATCAAATTAGACTTAGACAGTTCACCCCTCCTTTTGAGTCATAGGCGGGCAGGTCTTACAAATTTGCGGAAGCTAGCGGAAAAAAACAATATATAGTACCTCTTTTCTATTAGGAAGGGAATGCCAAAACCTCTCAAAACCGCGGGGCAGTACTGCTTACAGTATTGGTCCTGGGAAAGAATTTTCTTAACCTGTCTCAGTGAGCTTTTTGGACTTCTTGGTTGTCGCCATATTTCCCTCTGTCTGCTTTCTAACCTGCCGTGCTCATTGTTCGTTATGGGAAGTGCCAGAGAAGAACATAGAGAAACCGAAAAGGAAATGTGGTGGTCAACGTTCAAAACAATGGATAGATGTCTTACTCCCGCGGACATCCCGTTCGCTGTTGAAAGTATCTGCTGAAACTGATATGCTGCACAGATGCATCGTGGAACGTGCAATAAAGGAAAGTAAGACTCCTATATACCTATAATTTACGTGTGTAGCTGCCGAAACCGCTTTTTAGCATCTTTGTATGGAGTCTCTATAGCATAATGATGTCTATTGACACTTCTCAACACCTACACGATGGACAGTTTGGAATAGAACGTCAATAGAATTTCCATAAACAACCTACGGTGTTTCTTTACACTCCTATTGACATTTTTCAACATAGTTTTTATAGACTGTCAATATTAAATGACGCGTTGAAGTTGTAACACAACTGCGCGGTAGAGCATGTTCGCAATTGTTCATTTAAAAGAGCGTTGCACCTGCTTGAAAAAAAATTGCGCATGGTCGCTGCTCTTGATGTATACTACATGATAAGAAAAAAATCGCATATACTTGATAATTCAGGAGACATGCGCGTTCAAAAACGGTGAAAATGAAACACTCGCATGCAAGTCCGGATTTTCTCGATTTTTCTTCTTTTTTTTTTTGCACAAGAACAATATTGTAGGAATCATTCATTTACCGCTGTTGATCATCATATACGACAAAGATCTCTGCATAAAAAACATCAAAAATCCAGGATAAGACGTCCCGGCTTGATCTGACGTGAAATCGGCTTATAGCGAATATCATCTGCTGCGAAAGATTTCCCAACACGGTGTCGTCGGCGATGTTCTGCTTGCTGCCATACTGTTCAGCCACTTACTCTTTCGAAGTCCTGATACTCCCCTAGGTCGGGTCGCTTTGTTTCGTCCTTTGAGTCGTAACTTTTGGCATTGACGCAGAGAGACACGTAAGCTACTGCGACTGCCACGGCTTTCATGGCAGCTGACGTGTTTCTGTAAACGCTGCACAGCGTAGTTCAGCCCTTCTGCTTCAAAATGTGCTCGCCGCCTTATTTATATGTTTGAGCGAGGGGTCATCGTCCTTATTCCAGACACGTGTATGTGCGAATTCCCGTGCGTGTGCGT
The DNA here is from genome assembly GCF_037126465.1 of Ornithodoros turicata. Taxonomy (NCBI): domain Eukaryota; kingdom Metazoa; phylum Arthropoda; class Arachnida; order Ixodida; family Argasidae; genus Ornithodoros; species Ornithodoros turicata. The sequence continues at coordinate 176,498,232 of NC_088201.1, forward strand.
GCATGCGCTCCATTTCCCACTGAATGTGCTGCCACACATGACGCTTGCCCTGTGAAAGTATAGAATCGCACGTATTGTTTTTATTTTTTTCCCCCCTTTAGCCCGTCGCTGGTATGTGTGCCTATGGGTGGAAACGAATTATACATTCTTGGTATGTCTAAAATTATCGACGAAATGTGTTCAAAGGTCAGAGGTGTGCGTCCAAGCTTTTGTCTAATTTCGTGTTTAGCGCCGTCAAGCAGCTCTGGCTATGGGTGGAGTAAAGATGTGGGCAGATGGAGAGAGGACAGGAGGACGGAGTGGGGGATAGGGGATTAGTATGCGTCCTTGGACGAAATTCGTCTCCCCAGGTAACACAGCCGGTATGGGGAATCAGACACGCGTCACCTCCCAGTCTCGGCGTGGAAAGTGGTCATTCTAACCGCTACGCCACGGGAGCTGGTGTGTCCAAACTGCCGACACAAAAAGAAACAAGAGAAGAAAAAAAATCTGCGCCGGACAGATACTTTTTTACGTAATTTTGTTAACTTCATCCCTTGCAACCGACTGATAGTTGAAAAGTTATCTAACTGATAAAATCGCACCGTTAGTAGGCACACGTATGTATTATTGCATTACAAACGCTGTTTCTTGCGAATACAACCACCGCAATAATTTTGTGAACTAGCGCTGTCATGCAGAAGACCAGTAGAGCCCGTTGAACTCCGACTAACCAAAGTAGGAAAAGGAACTTACAATGGCACCAGAGGTTCCCTATCCGTAAGGTTATCTCGCGAAGACGCTTCAGGGAAGGCGTTCTCTATGAACGGATCACAACAGTTTCGGGCAACCATTTACGACCTTCTACGGGCTTCAATATCTTTGGGATCTTTTTTTAAAAAATGCCTGTGAGAGGAGCAGTGACCCATTCATACGGGCGGGTTCGTGACCAGGCGGACGTCTGTAGGAAAGAACATGTAACTTCTGGACGTCTAATTCCTAAGAATCATTAATTGACTTTCTAATTATTTCTTGTAGAGGTTGAAGAGGAAGGGAACAGGGGAAGCAAAAGAGGACATTGAAATAAACACTTTTCGGGCACGTTCACCAGGAGAACGGTGCCGGTTTCCGCTGCTCGTGTACCGTACCAGTTTATACCACTGTACCACTGTACTCGTATACCGTACCACTATATTTGTTTTCGCGAAAATGCGAGTCAGCAAAATAGGAGGCAACCATTATTTGAGTCCAACGTCTGATATTTTTGGAATCCACACTCTGAAGACGTGAAACCAGAAATTTCAAGGCATGGAAGAAGACTCCGAAATAACCTGAAGAACCTGAAGAAGCACGTTCTGGAGACCTGAAAATGCGAGTGGAGGCAACCATAATTTGAGCACCAATAACAACCTAGTGGCAATGCTAATGGGTTTACCTGACAGTTACGAAGCCCTCCTCCTGGAACTCGAACAAGATAAACCCGCCCTTACCACAGAGGAGATGAAAGCGGGAAAGAGAGGAGAAAAATACGACGGACGAGGATCAGATGCAGTTGGACGGAGAGGAATAAGTTCTTCTGATCAAAGCTAGGCATGAGGTGAAACGTGGTGAGGCGTATAGTACTATATACGAGGAGGGATCGCCCCGCTGGCATGAGGAATTTCACCCGTGGATCACACGCCGTACCGAGGCGACGTGTGCGGTGTTTCACATGTGAGAAGTACGGACACTTTGCCAATTAAGGACTGCGAAGGTAATTCTGAAGACCAACGCAGCGACTCTTTGGAGAAGGGGTACGCGTCGCACGCTAGAAAAGTGACACATAAATCTCTGTGTGCGAAGGATGGCGGTGCAACAGCCAGCCACATGTGGTATTTGGATAGCGGTACAACAGATTGCGAAGCTGACGTCGGAAAATTATCATACCTGCTCCACCAGAGTCAAGGCTGCGCTTGTGCAAAAGGGTTGCTGGGAAGCCATCAACCCGGTATACCCTGGAGCTGAGATGACGGACGACGAGAGGAATGTCAATAATAAGGCACCCACTTTCCTTCTTTTTCTTTTGTGGCAGAGGACAGCTGCCTAGATGACATTGGAGCCTGTGGCCTGGCGCACGAAGCACGGGAGATTCTACGCGAAATGCACACGAAGTAAGGAATGTCGCATATCTTGCAGCTGCTTCTTGATTTCGTGAACGCCAAGATGAAAAGGCAAGGGCCCATGAAACTGTCCTGAATACCTTAAATCTTGAAACGAGCGCGTAGTATATAAATCGCCAAACTGTCGTATGCAAATTAGCCCAAACCAGAAGTGCGCACTTTCTGTGCCCAAAAACGACATCACTTCATGTTACCCGTGCTGGAAAGTGGTCAGTCTGACCAACAGATCAGCGTTTTTTCCATTCGCCTCGATCGCTACGAAATACATGTCCCCCCGACGCGCACGCCCTTCCACTCTCTGTGTGCGCAAAACGTGTGTGGTTTCACTTTCGGCTCATTTGCATAGAAAACTTGACGACTTACACCTCAAAGTACGTGATCGTTTCAGGATATACTTAAAAAAAACAGGATGGCTTTAAATAATGGCGGGCTCCAATTCTACTGTATAGCATTTCCCGATAGCATCTCATTTAGTAAGAATAATGAATTCTAGCTTATCGTGGTCGTCCGGCAGTTACATGCTCTATCTCACAGGATGTCCGCCTGCCCGCATAAACCACCTGTGAACAGCGTATCTAGGTAGCTCTTGTAGGTTCATTATAAAAATTGTGTAAATTATGTTAAAAAAGACGCGTATAATTCGTACATTACATTGCGAAACAACTGTTACCACGAGGGGACTGCCCAGTGGTCCGGTCTACGTGTTAATTTTTCACACTGTGAGAAACTATTCCTATTTTGGGGGCGAAGCCCGGCCGCTCCGTCCCCGGAGCAGGCACAACACAGAAAAATTAAAGAAGGAACTCGCTGGAAAGGTTTGCCAGCTGTAGGATTGGAACCGATATCTTCTGGATTGCCGTTCCAGGGCTCTACCACATGAGCTTATGAAAAAAATAGTTGTCCATGCTATAGAAATGCTGTAGAAATAAGTCAAAAGAGTCAATAGACATGGTATTGAAACCCTATAGATTTTATATGGAAAATCCTTTGGAATTGCTTTGGACAACTACAGTCAACCCTCGATTTATGAATTCCCTCGTTTTATGAACACGAGCACGGGGAACCAAACTTTTTCCATTCATGTTTCCCTCGTTTTATGAACCTCGATATTCGAATAATGAACGGAATTTCTGGGAACCAACTAGGAGTTGCCCAGCGTTTTTGCCCTCAATTTATGAACGGACAAAACGTTTTCCAGGTATTGCACCCTCGGTTCTTAACCCCTCGAAATCGGAACAACAAACGGGTTTTCCGGGGTCGCACAAGGTGCGACCAAGTGTTGCTGACTTGAGTTGATGAGTAAGGTGGTCGCTGTCACCCGGAAATTAATAAACGGAGGTTAAAAATCCCGGAGGAAATCCCGAGACCAGCCCAGTGCGGATGCGATGACATCTCTTCTTTCCAAGATTGACACAGCGGAAGGCATGGTCCAAAATATTAAACAATTTAGTATTGCATAATAAACAGTGTGAATGCGCTAACGTCTGTTCTTTGCGAGATTGATACAGCGGAAGGCATGGTAAAAAGCAAAATTACACAATATATGGCATTATAAACACAATCCCAACTCGGAAATACTGTTCCATTTGCTCGATAGTACTGAGTTAACTGAATTTTCGATTTATGAATCCCTCGATTTATGAACGATTTGTAGAGGAGGTGGTGTTCCCCTACATGAGTCCTGACCGGCGGTGATGGAATGTCCCAGCGGGCAGATGGACGTGGCCTCACGCTAGGACGGTGCCGGTAGAACTGCCGTGCCAGCGCCGTAGCGCGTGGCAGCAGAGGCGCGTCGTCGTCGTCTTCCACGGGCCGCCACATCACTCCCCCCCTCAGACGCGGAGCGGTGCATGCGGTTGAGGTCCGCGTCGATACCATGAAGAGGATAATGAGGACGACTCGTGGATGGTGGACGATTGGAGATACGGCTTGCGATTGTGGCTGTTGATGCAGCAGCGGGATGGCGGGAACAAGGGCGCTGGATCCGGGCGGGTTCCAGAGATGAGTTGTGAGTGCTGAGTGGTTGAGTGCTTGAGTGCGTTGTGTGGCGTTGAGTTGCTGCGTTGCTTGTTGCTGAGGTAGTGCGTTGAGCGATCGTTGTTGGGAGGTGTTTGTTGCTGACTTACAACCAGAGAAGTGCCGGGGAGGACCATCATGAAGCAGGTGGAGGCCGGAAAGCCAGCTTACTGTGGTCTCCCTGCGGGTCCCCGGTGGAACAGTGGTCCCGGTGCGCCTTGCCTGCTAGAGGGTGGTTCGCTGCTGGTTTGCCGACGAAAAATTTAGGATGTTGAGTGGCCGAATTACGCCGAACATGGTGTTCGTTGTTCGGGTCACCAAATGTAGAGGAGGTGGTGTTCCCCTACATGAGTCCTGACCGGCGGTGATGGAATGTCCCAGCGGGCAGATGGACGTGGCCTCACGCTAGGACGGTGCCGGTAGAACTGCCGTGCCAGCGCCGTAGCGCGTGGCAGCAGAGGCGCGTCGTCGTCGTCTTCCACGGGCCGCCACAGATTTTTCGGGGAACCGAGGGTGTTCATAAATCGAGGGTTGACTGTAATTGTTGTTTGGGACAGACTCCCTTTTGACATTTGTCCAAAAGATTTCAAAAGACAGTTCCGCTCTGGAGTTCCTTTAGACTTCCTTTTGAAAGTCAACACGCTGAGGTTTGAACATCTATTGAAAGTCATTGACTTTCTTTTGATTACCCCCCCTCCGTCCCTGCACATTCTACGTTGTCTCGGGTTGTCTCAAAATTTAATTCAGTCTGCTGTGAAGCAGAGTTCGAGGTAACTCGTTACGAGTAACTCGTTACTGTAACTAAGTTCCTTTTTTTGGTAACTTGTAACTTAACTCGCTATTTTTGCGCCGTGGTAACTTTCAGAGGAACTCGTTCCTTTTTCAGGTAACTTTGCCAGAGTAAGTTAAGTTAAGTTCCAAGTTACTTTTAACTCGCTTTCCACTCACATCCACATATTTTCTTGCTTTCTCTCCGGTTCCTTCATGGCAGTTTTTGCCATAAGATGTGATATTCAATCAATGACAGTATTTTATTCAGGAAGTAAGAAGCGCTGCCATTGAAGTGAAGCTGAACCATTGTGCGCCCACAGGGAGTAAGATACAAAGCGTTCGAATAGATCTCTACCAGAGAAACGCCATCATGACATTGGTAGACAGACTGAAACCGAAACAAATCGGAAGGAGAGGGCTGGGTTCCACGAACGGGCACTTGTTCGCTGCCTCCCATTGAAAGAAAAGCAGGACCGAGGGTCGCGTCCCTTTAAGGGACCATACCGTAATCCCCTCAAGACCGTGGCTTACGGGCGCAACCTTTTTCACCTCTAGCTTCGAGCGTAGTTCCATTCTGCCAAATTTGTGGCGCTGTCGAACACTATGACGTCATTTGTTTACAAACAGGGAGAGGTCTATTGTTGGACATAAACGAAAACGATCTAGGCGTGCTGCACTCCTCCGCAGACAACTCGAGGTCTAACTCAACTGCGCCCACGCGCGCTGCACTTGCGTAATGCTATTTTGTGTCGGAAGTAACTTGGAAGTAACTCGTTCTTTTTTTAAGTAACTCAGTAACTGCGAGTTACATTTCAGGCTGAAGAACTTCGTTAGTAACTTAGTTACATTTTTCACGCGTGAACTTAACTTGTAACTAGTTCTTTTTGACGGATAACTTCTCAATCTATGCTGTGAAGTATTAAGGGAGAAGAACGCAAAGTCACATGTGAACAGGTGCACTTTATTGAGTCACTTCATTTTTGAAATCATCGACGCGATGCCTTCCTTGGTCTCCCGTAGGCTGGTGCTTGTCTACCTTCACAGTGGTCTTACAGGGAAAGCGCAATTTTCAGCTTTTGTCTGAAAACATAGAATAGCATCTCCTTAATATTTTGTGGCATATAATGTTGTAGAATATTGCGTTAGACAAGAGACACTGGTTGCATGGACCAACCTTCTTTATTCCCAACTCAAGACAGACTCTCTTAAAAGCAACACGCGTTACACGTTGAAACACACACACTCTCTCGGTAATATGATCCCGCACGGGGACGCTTCCCTCTCGTGTAACACGAGACGGTCACATTCCTTGGACGGTTGGACTCTGCGCGGGAGGAGTTTCTACGAATCCGTTTTCGCTCTGTTTTTACGTTTGAGAAACCAGAAGGTTCAACAACCTCCCCCGTAATGAGCCGAGGGCTCATTAGTTAATTTCCCAGTTCTAAATGATATAACATTTGTATGGCGCGTCTCAGCAAACGTCCTCCTGGGAGCATAATCGTACAAGCTCTCACTTTCCCATCTCGTCCACGATGCACATCCTATATACGGCAAGTCTTCCAGAGGTGTCTGGGTAGTCGATCGTCCTGCATGAGAACAAGGTCACCAATTCCGAGGCCACCAATTCCGAGGCCACTTGACGCTGCAGGTCTGCTGATGTGTGCTGATCTTAGTTCCTGCAGGTATCCCCTGCGCCATCTCCACCAGAAGCCGTCCAGCAGCCGTCCAGCTCGGTACGCCCACTGACGTTCGAGTTCGTGCTTCGTTGACACAACTGGACTTGTTGCACGTTGCGGTGGCAGGCACGTTAGTTTGCGCCCGACCAAAAAATGCGAGGGTGAAAGAGGTTCCGGCTCCCCCGCGTCGGAATACAGGTATGTCAAAGGGCGGGAGTTAATGACGGCCTCTATCTCCGTGAGAACGGTCGTAAGCGCATCGAAGTTGAGACTACATCTTCCCAATACTTTGCGTAGGGCTACTTTAACAGATCTCACGATTCGTTCCCTGAAGCCACCCCACCACGCGGCTCGCTCTACAATGTATCGCCATTTGATTCGGTGGCTGGCAAAGTATGCCTGTATTTCCTCTCCCTGCATGCTTTGAAATAGCTTTGCGATATCCTTAGACGCACGTGTAAACGTCAGCGCATTATCCGTATAAATTGTGCTACATATGCCTCTTCTGCTCACAAAGCGTTTAAACGCTAGCAAAAATGCACCCGCTGATAAGTCACTCACAAGTTCCAAATGGATCGCTCGCGTAACTGCACAGGTGAAGACGACAATGTGTGCCTTGTGAGTGTCACCGTCTTCACGATAAAGGAGGGGTCCGGCGAAGTCAATCCCGGTTACATCGAACGGCTCGCGCTTTGACACTCGGTCAGCGGGAAGTGGGGCTACCGGCTCTGTCGCGGCATTACACCTTTCCTTTCGGCAAACTAGACAACGCCAGATAGTCTTTTTCACAGCCTGGCGTCCCTTCACGATCCAATAGTCCTCCCGTAGCTGAGCCAAAGTATCCCGCACCCCCTAATGCAGCAGTCGTCTGTGCTCCCTGTCAATGAGAAGGGAAGTAAATGAGTGAGTTGACGGAAGAATCACAGGATGCTTCGTTGTCTCCTTTATGTCGCTGAACTGGAGTGTTCCCCCAACACGGAGAATCCCATCATTGTCCAGGTATAGGGAAAGGTTACAGATAGTGCTGTCTGGTCTCCGTTGAACACAGCTTCGCAATATCTTTGGCGAATGCATCCCTTTGCACGTTAGTTACTGCTCCTTATCTATGTATGGCCTCTTGGTATGGCCTTTGCTTTTCTTTGCTTTGCTTTTCTTGGCTTTTCTTTTCTTTGCTTGGTATGGCAGACTTTGTTTTTCTTTTTGTTTGCCTTTATTTTTCCCCTTTTTTCCTGGGAATAGCAAGCCGCCATACCGGTGGCTAACCTTTCCCTCTTATTTTTTTTATATATAATAAACATACCCCCCCCCCTGCAGCCGTTAATTCCTCGAAAGTCAGTTGTCCCGTCCGTCTATGTGATCTGTTCCTGCAGTTGATGACGAACCGTTTGACCCACGCAGTTATACGGGTCACACGCGTTAGGGAGCTGTAGCTTTCGATGCGTTATATGGGACTTCACACCCGTTCGGTAACAACGTGGTGGATCTTCACACTTTTTCTCTCTTCTGCGGAGTAATCTTCCATGTTTGCTGGTACCGAGGGCTCAAGTAAAAATTGTGACTGCGGTATCTGTAGCCATTGTGGACCATTCCACCACACTTGACTTCTCAGGAGGGCGTCCGGTCGCTGGCCACGCGTAAGCAAGTCCGCGGGGTTTTCTTTTCCTAAGCAGTGACTCCAATTAACGGGATCCGTCAGCTGCTGAATCTCGGAGACGCGGTTGGCGACAAATTGTTTCCATCGATCGGCATTACCCTTAATCCAATGCAGGGTTACAGTCGAGTCCGACCAAAGATGGATCGCCAAATCGAGAGGAGGAAGCGTTTTAATGATGTAGTTCGACAGCCGTGCGGCGGCAACTGCACCCATCAGTTCCAAACGTGGGAGTGACATTTTCTTTAAAGGGGTAACACGTGACTTGGACATCACCAATGCTACATTTACATCCGCTTGTGGTGTTTCTGTCCTCAAGTACGCGACTGCGCCGTAAGCTCGTGGGCTAGCATCCGAGAAGACGCGTAGAGTCTTAGTTGACTCGCCGTTATTGAGCTCTTCGGCTAGCTTCCTTGGAATCGTCACGTTCTGGAGACACGGTAGCTCGTTGCACCATTCATTCCACTCCATCGAGATACCTGACGGCAAGTCGTCGTCCCAATCTGTTCCTCGTTCCCAGTAGCGCTTGGAACAGTAGCTTTACACTGGTGACAATAACTGGCGCCAAGAATCCGAAGGGGTCGAAGATGCGTGCGCAGGATTGAAGTACGGCACGTTTGCTATTTTTCATTGTACTTCTAAACCCGATCAGTGCACTCAGGTCAAAGCCGAACTTATCTGTTCGAGGATTCCACGCAACTCCCAGAACCTTTCGTGGTTGCATTTCTCCCATCAACGACGTCGTTCCTCCGTTCTGACGTTCACTGATACGCTGCAGCAATTCTTCGTCGTTCGACATCCATTTTCGAAGACGCATGTTCGCTTGTGGCAGAATATCGTTTGCTTCAACGCAAATGATCTCAGCCTCCTCGAGACTGTTGGCTCCCGTAACCAGATCGTCGACGTACATGTCGTTCATTAGGATCTTCGTCGTCATCGGATACTGATTTTGAAAACTTTCGAGGTGATGTTTTACGGTTGCTGCCAGCAGGAACGGGCTTGCCGTTGCCCCAAATGAAACACGGGTCATACTCCATCATATCATACCAAAACAACCATTCACTAGTGGATCTGTCACATGTGCCCACATTGAGGCCATGTTTCTGTTTCGTTGATTCTCATTTACCCCAAATGCGTACAGAAGAAAGTTCGGGATATAATGTGGACACCGATGACACAAACCGTCGTCTCTTTGAGAATTCTCTAGACTGAGCCCTTCTCTGTATTTCTTGCCCCGAGCTCATTGTTGAAGGCGGGTTGAAAAATCTGGACATTCCGAACCTTCTCGTGGTGCAATGAACATTCGACGAAGTCGAAATGTACCATTACTCATTACTTGCTGGCAAGATATCAAAATATAATTCATTACCAGTACGCATTACTCAAAAGTAATGCATCCACCTCTGTACGTCACCTATAGAAGCGGTAGGTTGTTTAAAGGTAGGCCACATGCTGCACATCTTTAGTACTTTAGTAACGAATGGTCTTTCAACACCAGGAGATAAACCGCGTAAGGCTAATTTCAGACAACCGCGTCGCGAGTAGTACTACCTTACAATACATTGTCGAAATATATTCAGGAACATTGTTTACAATAACTTTTTTTACACATTAATAGAATATGTCCATGTTACGATAGGTGGTAATTCCATCCCTGGCAGTGGTGTTTCTTTGTACCAAAGGAATCGTAATGCGTCGCTGTCTTCCTCTGAGAGTGATACCTGGAGAAATGCCTTTTCAATGTCTGCTAGGACGGCGATCTGATGTATCCAAAATTTGAGAAGATCGATGAGACTCGGATTCAAGTTTGGTCCGGCTGAAAATGTATCGTTGAGAGAAAGGCATCCCGGTGCACTAGATGACGCGTCAAAGACGATCCGTAGTTTCGTTGTCTGGCTGTCGCATCTCACCACGCTCTGATGACGCATGTAGTACACCGGGTTTGGCGACGCGATTGCCGTTTCTGGCGCTTCTTCGGCAAAACCGTTTTCCATGTACTCTCGTATTCCCGTGTCGTATTCCTTCATAATCTGTTCATCTCTCAGAAGGCGCTTTGTGAGTGATCCGAGCCTCTTCATTGCTATATCCTTATTGTCGCGAAGCCGGGCCACTTTCTCGTTCCACGGAAACGACACTTGGTAACGTCCATTCTCAACCTTCACTGTATCTTCAAACTGATTGATGATCTCGTTTTCGTTGGTAACAGTTGTCTGTTCCTCCTTAATGCCCATGTGTTCCAATTCCCAGAATGCTCGCAATTGGGCGGATATTTCTCTGTTTACTGCGCCGGTTACAGCTACTCTCATCACACCGGTAGATGAACGTGTTGCAGATGAGTCAGTCGTTGTGGGTCCCTGCACCGTCCACCCAAAGATGGTCTCTACGGCAACGAGAGTTTTGTCCAAACGTTTGAGGCCTCCTGTTACCATTGCCCAATAATTGTCGGCTCCAATGAGGACGCTGATTCCATCTTCGCACTGTATGCCATGAAGTGAAGCATCAGCGATGACGATTCCCTGAGCGTGCAGTTGATATCTCAAAATGTCGACTGGCGCTTTCATGACGTCAGAGCAGATCATCGGAACTTGTAACGCCCCGACGCGAACATCCCTTCGGTCATGCTGACTTGTGAGGCACAGCTCAACTCTTCGGCACGTACGTTGTTCTCCTGTCGCATCTTCACCAAAGGTGAAGATTGTAATATCTTCCTCGCCCAGTACCCTGAGTCCGAGACGTTTTGACAGGTCGCTTCTGATGAAGGTACGCTGGCATCCGCCATCGAGAAGTAGGCGCACTAGGACACGTTCCCTCCTTCCTTCGGCCCAAACCTGGGCTGTCTGCAGTAATATTTCACCCGAAGAGCATCCAGTACTTTGATCTGTAATTTTTAGGGACGATTGTAACGTCGCCTGCGTCCTCGTTGCGTCTGCGCCTGCGCGAGCTACTGGAGTCTTCATTCGGGTTGCCGTTTCATTTTTGTTTGCCCAGTTCGGATCGCACAATGGTGTAATGTGTCTGCCGGAACACTTCGCACACTTTAGCCACTTCGAGTTTCTGCACTCCCTGGACCTGTGATTTCGTTTAGCACAGCGAAAGCATCGGTTGTCGCGAGCGAGAATAGCCTTCCGTGTATCGAGGCTGATTGGCGAATCACAGGGCTTGCTTGCATGGTTATTGGACGCGCAGAATATACACTCAAGGCTTTCCCGTTCCATTCCAAGTGTCAAAGCGGCAGCTGATGGCGGATATCTCTTTTGGCGGTTATCGTTGCGTCCTCCATCACAGTCTGACGATTTTGACCGGTACTGGCTTCTTTCTCTACTTTTTACTTCGTTCTTGAGAAATTTCAAAAATGCTAGTAGCTCGTCACTGCTTCGCGTTGACTGCTCGGCGTCATGTTTACGATGGTACTCTAAGTTGAGCTCTGATGGTACCCCATTCCGCAATACAGAAAGGAGTAAAACGCCGTAACTATCTGAGTTCACTCCCAGCGCCTCCAAGCTGCGAACACCTGTCTGGACTGCATCTAACATAGATCGTAGCCTTTCCACGTTTTTGGCGTCTTGTACTGGTCGTATTTGTAGAAGACATGCCATGTGCTCATCGATTATAAGTTCGGATCTTCCGAACCTTTCACGGAGAAGCTCAACTGCGACGGCGTAGTTGTCGTTCGTTATCTGAATTCCGTCGATAGCTGTTAGTGCCTTGCCCGTAAGGTAACTCTTCAGATATGTATTTAAATTTGTCGACACTCGATAATGCGATGTTCTGATGAATTGCTGAATCATATTGGTTCCAGAAGCTTTGCCATGACGTCAATTCCCCATTAAATTTTGCAATTTCCAGTTTCGGAAGCTTGACGCTGACTGTCGCTGCCTGTTGTGGCGAAGTTACGTTGTTTGCGCTTGACGATACAGTCGTTCGTTCGATTCCAGTATCGCTTCTAGATATCTTGCGGTTCAATTTCGTTTTGGCAATAATGACGCGTTCTTCGTATCCTCCTGATCCTGCCAATTCCTCTTCTAGAGCGTCAACATCAATAAGCACTTCGATTTCGTTATTCAGCTCCCTCAGTGAGTTCTCTTTCGATATGAGAATAATGAGACGTTCTTCGAACTCACCGACGGACGTTGTCTCCCCGACGAGAAGAGCATCGATGTCGCTCAGAAGTTTCGTTGTAGAGGCACGCCGGATACTCCGTTACTTCTTGAGTCGGTCGAGCTTGCTTGGGTCCATTTCGTCGTTAGAGAGTATCCCAGGTTTTCGGCACCATCTAGAATATTGCGTTAGACAAGAGACACTGGTTGCATGGACCAACCTTCTTTATTTCCAACTCAAGACAGACTCTCTTAAAGCAACACGCGTTACACGTTGAAACACACACACTCTCTCGGTAATATGATCCCGTACGGGGACGCTTCCCTCTCGTGTAACACGAGACGGTCACATTCCTTGGACGGTTGGACCCTGCGCGGGAGGAGTTTCTACGAATCCGTTTTCGCTCTGTTTTTACGTTTGAGAAACCAGAAGATTCAACAAATGCATTGTGGCATCTGCATTTAATATGAGTAATATCACACATCCTCTACGCCTACCCCCATATGGGGACAAAAGGTGGCCATTACAGTGTCGCATACTTGACATTTACACACACTTCCATGGATACACCAGTAGGGTTTTTCCGTCATCGAGACAAATAGTAGAATAAAGAGGACCCCCAACTGTATTATGCATCCCCTCTCAAAATATGACGGGCGTGAACCATGCAATTGAAGTCCTTTGTGCATGCTCGGAAAATAAGTTGAGCTGAGCGCAAACTCAGAACCACGTGCAATACAGCTCACAACACGAAGCAGCTACAAATACTTTTTATATCATTAAGCTTATCCCTCTCTCCATATTATGAAATAAATATGACATTAGAAGACTCACCTGTAGCAACAATATAAGCCTCGAAACATCTGTGTCCGAAATCCATTTGGCGGCGAATTTCTTTCCTCACAAATCGTCTACGCTTTACAGTATCCGTAAACCCGCATCAATGTTCTAAAGGTTCTCGATCCGATGGACGTCCAGCATGCCCACATCGGGCCACTTCACACAAACAAAAATCTACTTAGAACGCGAAAAAAACTAACTTATCAGAGAACTTGTAAATGGCGCCCCAACGCTCTCAAGTAAACTGGCAAATATCAAGCGGGGAAGGAATGGATTGGGTCGGCTTGAAAGCCAAACAATGTTGCCCGCCGTTATTCGCTGTCATCAACAGCAAGGAATTGAGGAGGAAAGGTGCGCTAAAAATGACAATATTGATGAAAACAAGGAAGAAATATCAGGTGTTACTATAAGTATTGGAGGCAGAAACGCGAGTTTTTCCTTTTTTTTTTAATATGCAGCGCAAATAACTAAGTATTAGGTACCGGCCTTGCAGGTGTCCTCCTCGATCTGGCTTTGTTATAGGGGGCGGAGGGGAGGATGTGCTATCACGTGGAGCCCCCCGTCATTTTCTCTCCTTCCTACTCTAGGAATGTGCAACCCGCTATTGTATAATCTATTACCGCTACACTAACCCACTTTATGCTTCCACCTAAGTTTTCGTGTTTCCTTCGGAATGCCCTTCTTTTGATCGTTCTTTGGACTGCCTATTGACTTGTCTTTTGAAAATGAAGAAAAACGAAGTCCAAAGGCAGTCAATAGATTTCCTTTGGCGCGACCTCTTTAGACTTTCAGGAAAAAGAAAGACCAAAGGCCGTCTAAAGCAGTTGTTTGGACAATTGTCTGTAGGAAATCAAAGTCAAAAGAAAAGCCAAAGAAGCCAAAGAATGTCCAAAAGATGTGAATAGACAGGCAAATTTCGTTTTCATAAGGGTAAGCTAACGCACCTCCCCAATGTCCTCCAAGGGTGGAGCCCTGGACCGGCAATCCAGGTTCGAGTACTACAGCTGGCTAACCTTTTCAGTGACTTCATGCTTTCATTGTTCTTAGGCACTTGAGGCTTTTGTGTCGTCTTGTCCTTTCTTCTATGTTCCAGCCTCAGAACATCAATTTCCATCGTGCACAACACAGCAACAGAACAAGGTTCAATAGAGAAACGAACGAAGATTTATTTACCTACATGCTGCCACGACATAGCTCGGGCACTTGTGTGGCCAAACACTGAACAACCAACCTCCCGATTTTCTGCACGTGAGGCCCGCACGTGAAACCAGCTCAGGGGGCTTAATCGTTTCACACGTTCAACTTAACGGCACGAGACAGCCGAACCAGTCGTTCAGGCTAACGAAACGAACAACTTTATCGATGCTTTGCTGTGATCACAATCTGTTCTCCTCGTGAAGCTTCTTCTTTGTGATTATTGTGCACGTTGCGAGCGCTCACGTGTTGTGGTGTCACCGCCCTGAACGAAGAGCAGGCTGGCAGCGAGGCTGCATTTTCTCCGACCAATAGGACTCTTTCATTTGTTCCGATAGCTCGCATTCTCGTGCTCTCATACATGCTCATTCCGTTCCAATGTTCGTTCCCATGCTCGTTCATCATCTTCTTTTTCTTTCCGTCTCAATATATGGCTCGCTAGTCGTGTGAAAATAATGAACAAACAAGTACGTCACTATAAGGATAATCGTCGAGCGATACGCAAAAAATTATAAACTATTTTCCTGCCCTGACGATGGTGTCGGGTGAGAATTGTCTTAAGTATGACACGAGAAGTAGTGTGGGCTGAGTTCTAGGGCACATGGGAGTCCGAGGACAGAAAGGGAAGACGTAGTGGCATCAGAAGTATCAAAAGAAGAAAGAGGAGTAGGCTGCCCTTTCTCCTCAACATTTACACTTATTTGATTATATATAAATTTTTCATTCAAGCATGGGAGTATAACGCGCAGCCTTACTGTGAGGCTTCATAAACAGTAGACCTGAAATAAATTCGCAGTGAAATAAAACGTTTTGCTAGTGAGCTTGAATAGAACGTTAGTGAACTGTTTTAATTCCGTGTTAGCACCGCGAAACAACAAAATGTTATGGAACTATTCAAGACAATCTACCTCAGGAAATGCACAGAATGCTTTCCCCTTCACATTCATTACAACATCAACACTATGTCCGCAATGTACTATTAAAGAGAAGAATCCGAAAACTACTATAGGCATCCATTTCGCCTTTGTTGTTCATCACAACACCCGTGGCTATCAAGGCGTGAAGTATACGGTCGCAAATCCTCACAAACGGTGCGGACAGCGTTTCTTGGCGGACGGAACAGCTTTACAAAATCTGGCTCGTCCAGTTGACGCCATCACGTCCATGGGGCACAGTTAGCCACTTGTGTGATCGCAAAAGCGGAGAATCCTTCCGTCATCTTTCTTTGGCAGCTTCAACGTCAGCGACATGCCCAGCAATGCGGGACAAAACGTAAAGCAGGCTTCACCTGATACTGCTCCCATAGGAGCCATGTATTAGGAATAGAAAATCGCGTGCAGCACGTTCCGTTGTTATCGCTTTGCGTTCGTTCTCTAGTGGGACGCTGCCTGTGTCATAGCGAAACGTTTAGTGCAAGTTTCATTGACGAACATTGGGGTCTTCGAGGTTCCATTTTGGTTCAAAATTTCCGACCTGTAAAGGAGGCTTCACGAGATGCACCGAAGCTTTGGTTGAGGCCCTCAACCTGGTGAGTTAACGCAAATACACCATGCATTTTGCAAGAAACGCGTAAATTGAATGATCCGTACGGTATCTGAAACACCCTACAAGACATATAAGTTAGCAGAATTTGTTGCGCATGCAAAAATGAAACAAATCCCTTGCTGCTGTCACGAGACTCTTGCTTCGATGCACGGAGCTTGTCAGGAGGCCAGTGGCGTACAGGCAAGGAATATCGTTATATGAGCGATTATATGAGCGATGGTAAACTAGCACAGAGGCCGATATTATAGCACTAAGTTGATTCCTTCCGCCTCGTAAAGCAGGCATCATCTACCTACCGCCGCGGGATGAGCGCATTGAAAATCGAAGAGCGCGAGTAGTGCGTTGATTTTCTTATGGTGATGCCTTTAAATGCAGATTTGTGGGTGAATGTTGTCAGGTTCCTTTGAGGTTCCAAACTGTTCCGCTCGGTTTGTTTGGGAGCTCCAATAGGGGGGGGGGGGGGGGGGTTCGTCTGCACACTTCCGCATATACTTCGCGTGCTCCCAATATCGCTTGCATGAATTCGAAATATGGAACATGTCCAGCTCCTCCTGCAACCAGTCCTGAATAGGCTGTGAAAAGGACAACGGAAATCAGGTGAGAAAATGCTTATATTCAAAGGGTAATGGTAACATCCCAGCAACAAACATCTGTTTCCAAAGTGCCAAACGTACAGAATCGTCCTCGCCCTCTTTAAGCTTATCTGTGAGTAGTCCTTCAAACAGCCATATTTGCGTATGGATGGCTTTGTTGGCGCTATACTCTGATACGCGCGTTTCGGATCGTTTTTCCACTCTTTGGTTGGTAACATGTATTACCCAATATTTATTTATGTGTAATTTGTGATCCATTGTCCATCCTCCCGTCTCATTTCTACCAGCCTGACAACATGCCGCTGCACACACACACACACACAAAGGCATTTTGCAGGCATTTACAAGCGGAAGGGCCACCGCACCGCACCAGCACCGGACCAGAATCCGTATAAGTCTAGCGCAACTCTATTTGTTGAGTATACCGTGATCGTAGTGCAGCGCACAGTTTGACGGTCCAGCAGTTTTCGTTGAAACATTTATCTGCGTAAAGGTGACATCGGACGCTTTTACAGCACCCCGCTGTGTGTGATCAAGAAGCTCCAAGAGCGTATACAAGGTGTTGTGATAGATGTGAAAGATGTCTGCTTTAGTTCACCAGTAAAATATCAATGAGAGAATATACAACGCCCTCGTACAGTTATCGCTTATCGCTACCTCAGAGACACGTAGGAGGGAAGCAACGATTCTTCTGATACCCCCAAATCACACAATATATTCTTATTTTTATTTTCAGATTGATCTAACCGCAGTTGAAGCACACGGGTCTCAAGCAATGTAAGCTATGTGAGCACCTGCCCTACAACACCTGCGGTCTGTGCATCAGCATCATCATAATATCATGCAAATGTTTACTTTAAGCTCTCTACGAAGAGCGGCCTGAACTTCCGAGATACATATTACATGATAAGTAAATCGCCCTATTTCTTTGAAGCGGGTGACATTAGATTGCTAAGCTTGGATTTCATAACTTCCTTTATCCTACCGTTTCCGGATAATTTTTTCGATGTACTAAAACACACGATAATACAGAGTTTCATTGCACCGTACGCTATCGCCTTTGCATACGTAAGGGATAGCGTGGTGGTCCTGCTCAATGCGCGAAGCTCTCTATGTTTTGCGCGTGCGCAGAACCAACAACGCTTTAGTCCATCGTACGGTATCTCCTTCGCGTACGTAGAAGGTCTCTTACGTACGCAAAGGAGATAGCGTACGACTAAAGCTCACTACAAGAGAGTTTTAGTACATCGTACACTATCGCCTTTGTGTACGTAAGGGATAGCGTTGTTGGTTCTGCGCACGGGCAAAACATAAAGAGAGCTACAGAAGATATGCAGCCAGAAACAAGGGACGACAGACACACAACAACAGCTTACTAATAACTGACTTAATTTAATCAAACAGAAAACAAGGAAAACACAAGGGTAAGTGGCAGGAAACAAACGGCCTTGTTAGCCAATATCTTCCTGTTCGGTGGTCTAACCAGCGCGAGTCGCACAGGTAGCTAATCTCTTGTGCGATAAGTCAATTGACCACCGAAGAGTAAGATAATGACTAACAAGGCAGTTTTTCCTGTCACTTCCCCTTGTGTTTTCCTTATTTTCTGTTGCATTTAATTGTATCAGTTGTTGGCTAGCAACTGTTGCGTGAAGTCTGCCAACCCTTGTCTCTGGATGCGTATCTTATGTATCGAATATGTACCAACTGCTCCATGAACGCGTTCATAAAGAGAGCTTCGCACAGTGCGCAGAACGATCATGCTATCACTTACGTACGCAAAGGCGATAGCGTACTTTGCACTAAAGCTCGCTGTTTGAAACTCCGGTAAATAGGTTACTCTTAACATTGGCGATTGAATGAATGATAGCGATAAGTTAAGCAGCAAAATGAAAAAAAAAAAGAGAGCATAAAGTGATGTTTTTTTACAGCCGGAGTGTTGGCTGATTGGACTACAAACAGCTCCAGAAGTATACAGAATGTCCCAGAAAACGTGTCATTGGATTATAATAATAAAAAAAAACTACGCCACCTAGAATCATGCGGTCAATAGCATTTGTTCTTACTATGTTTTTGCCACCTCCTGATGTGAATGTCATGTATCGTAAGTTTAATTATATAAATATTTGCGAATTGAACTCTGAAATTTGCCAAGTAAAGGTCGCTCTTTTACCCCACCAATATGAAGAGCGTGTCAAATTCACTCAAACTGATGATAATTTACATTGATATTCACGAGCTACCCCATCGGAAAAAATAGCCGAATATCATGTTTTCTGGAGGACCGGACCATAACGCGCGACGACGTTTTGAACGCCATCACGGCGTCTCGCTCGTGGGTGTCATGCTGACTGGAAGGTGATGGGTTCGAATCCTCTCACTGGCTGTGCTGTCTCAGGTTTTCTGAGGTCTGAGGTTTTCCCTGGATTTTCCGAAGACTTCCAAGACGAATGTCGGCACAGTTCCCCCTGAAGTCGGCGCAGGACGCATACTAACCCCCCTCTTCCTCAGTCCTTCCTGCTGTCCTCTCTCCATCTGTCCTCATCTATGCGCCGCTCATAGCCACAGTTGCTTCGCGACGCCAACACGAAAGTAAAAAAAAAAAAAGAACGCAATCCCACCCTCAGTCCGACGAAAGGAGGTTCCAAACCTAGCCCACAGAATGATAGTAGAAAAAGTGATAGTTCCTGAAATTGGGAGAGGGAAAGCATGATCCCAGCGGAAGCCGGACGCGATAAGCCATGCCTGTGTTATCTCTTTCTGCGATGTGGGTTTGAGCTGGGTTTCCAACCTCCTTTCGTCGGACTGCGAACGATTGCGCTGAAAAATTCTTAGCGCGCTATCCCCTCTGAGGTCAGTAGAGCATGATGTACGACTATTTTTTCTGATGAGATAGCTCCTGAATATCCCTGTCAATTATCATGAATCTGAGAAAATTACACACGCCCCTCACACTTGTGGTGTAAAAAAGTGACCTTTACTTGGCAAATTTCCGAATTCACTTCGCAAAAACTTACATAATGAAACTTACGTTACACAACATTCACATCAGGAGGTGACAAAACCTAGTTAGAACAAATGCCGTTGATCGTATGATTATATGTGGTGTAATTTTTAAATTACAATTCAATTACACGTTTTCTGGGAAACCCTGTATGTCTTCCCCATAACACCAACAGCAATTTACCTGCCGAAGCGTGATGTAGAGTACAATTATGACTTTTCGTTTTTATTTCTTTTTTACGTGCGCGTCATCTGGAACACCACACTATTGAGGCGCCTCAGTCTACAATTTAATCTACTAGCTAATCTCTTGTGGCGATATGTCAATTGACCACCGAACAGGAAGATAATGACTAACAAGCCAGTTTTTCCTGTCACTTCCCCTCGTGTTTTCCTTATTTTCTGTTGCATTAAATTCCATCAGTTGTTAGCTAGCAATTGTTGCGTCAAGTCTGTCATCCCTTGTCTCTGGCTGTGTATGTTCTGTAGCGAATATGTACCAACTACTCCACATGAACGCGTTAATAAAGAGAGTTTCGCGCAGTGCGCAGCCCATCACGCTGCCACTTACGTACGCAAAGCAGATAGCGTACTTTGCACTAGGAGTAAATAAGTTACTCTTGACATTGGCGATTGAATGAATGATAGGAACAAGTTAAGCAGCAAAACGAAAAAAAAAAAAAAGAGCATATAGCGGTGACACCCGGGGTGTTGGCCGATTCGATTACAAACAGCTCCAGAAGTATACAGGTTGTCCCAGAAAACGTGTCATTGAATTAGAATAAAAAAAACTACGCTACCTAGAATCATGCGGTCAACGGCATTTGTTCTTACTTGCTTTTTGCCACCTCCTGATGTGAATGTCATGTATCGTAAGTTTAATTATGTAAATATTTGCGACTGAACTCTGAAATTGCGAAGTAAAAGTCACTTTTTTACCCCACCAATATGAAGAGTGTGTCAAATTCACTGAAACGAGCTATCCCATCGAAAAAAATAGCCGAACATCATGCTTTTCGGAGCACCGCAGCATAACGCGCGACGACTCTTTGAGCGCAATCACTCTCAGTCCGACGAAAGGAGGTTCCAAACCCAGCCCACAGAGTGATAGTAGAAATAGTGATAGTTCCCGAAATTGGGAGAGGGAAAGCATGATCCCAGCGGAAGCCGGATGCGATAAGCAATGCCTGTGTTATCTCTTTCTGCGATGCGGGTGTGGGCTGGGTTTTCAACCTCCTTTCGTCGGACTGAGAACGCTTGCGCTGTCTGTCGAATCATGCGCATGCGCTGCAAAAGCGTGATGTAGAGTACAGTTATGACTTTTCGTTTTTATTTCGTTTTTACGTGCGAGTGATCTGAGGACCACACTATTGAGGCGCCTCAGTCTACAATATGGGTTGGTTTCTTAGGAAAAACAGTGAAATTTCAATATGCAGAAGGAAGCTAAGACAAAAAAGCACAAAAAGTTTAAACAAGAAATGCAGCGGGGGCTGCGTTGTTGCGATGTACGTTCAGCAACATCCCTTGGGCTATTGCTCAACGTACATCGCGACATCTGCCTGAGCTTCATTATGTCCTTCGAGGTGTCACTATGACGTTTGCCTCGAGCTCCGTATTTGAGCTGTATTCAAGCTGCTCCTCGAGCGGTATTTGGAGCACGCGAAGTTCATGCGGGAGTGTGCAGAGGAACCACCCACATTGGAGCTCCCAAGTGAAGCTCCCTCAACAAACAGAGCGGAAAAGTTTGGAACCTCAAAGGAACCTGGCAATATTCACCCACAAATCTGCATTTAAAGGCATCACCATAAGAAAATCAACGCACTACTCGCGCTGTTCGATTTTCAATGGGCGCATCCCGCGGTGGTAGGTAGATGATGCCTGCTTTACGAGGCGGAAGGAATCAACTTAGTGCTCTAATATCGGCCTCTGTGCTAGTTTACCATCGCTCATATAACGATATTCCTTGCCTGCACGCCAGTGGCCTACCCACATAAGCTCCGTGCATCGAAGCAAGAGTCTCGTGACAGCAAGGAATTTGTTTTATTTTTGCATGCGCAACAAATTCTGCGAACTTATCTGTCTCGTAGGGTGTTTGAGATGCCGTACAGAGCATTCAACTAACGCGTCTCTTGCGAAATACATGGTGTATTTGTCTTAACTCACTAGGTTGAGAGCCTCAACCAAAGCATCGGTGCATCTCGTGAAGCCTCCTTTACAGGTCGGAATTTGGAACCAAAATAGAACCTCGAAGACCCCAATATTCGTCAATGAAACTTGCACTAAATGTTTCGCCATGACACAGGCAACGTCCCACTAGACTAGAGAACGAATGCACAGCGGAAAGAACGGAACGTGCTGCACGCGATTTTCTATTCCTAATACATGGCTTCTTGTGAGTAGTATCAGGTGAACCCTACTTTACGTTTTGTCCTGAATTGCTGTGCATGAGTCGTTAGGAATACCGAAACGACGAACCTTATCAACGCTCTGCTGTGGCACAATCTCTGCTCCTCGATTAGCGTCTTCGTTGAGGCTATCGGCTCGTTACGAGCCCTTACGTGTTGTGATGTCACCGCCCTGAACGAACTACAGCTGCCAACGAGGCTGCAATCTTTTCGACCGATGGGGTTGTTTAATTTTGTTTGGATAGCTCGTATGGTTTGTCTGTGGTTTGTCGATGGCGTGTTGTTGTCACTTCTTGGTCTTCTTTCTCATCTTGATCTGCATCTTCTCGAGAATATCTCACAGCCCTCATGAAACCACTAGTGTGAATACCATGAAAGGGACAGGATGACCTTTTGTACACAGTCGTGGAGCAATACATGTCCGTTTCTGTAGAAATTCTGTTTCTGCAAATCTCCAAGCGAAGATGTTTAACATTCTAACGAGTGGGTAGATCCACTCATAAGGCAAACCATCTCCTTCGATCGTTAGTGGACCGATAGATTACGCCCTTGTCACGTTAACGAAAAGAGCGCGTCATACACCACGTGCTCGATTTCACGAGTGCCTCGCGCTTCGTTAGATCATGAGTCATGTAGGCGATAAAGCCTGTGAGCACGTAAACACATTCGTCAGGCCACTGAGCAAGAAGACTAGGGCATGAAACTTCACTCTCTCCCGCGACCAGAGAATGTACGAGGAGCGCGCGCTGGTGGTGGTGGTGGTGATAGTGAAAGGGCTTACCGTTGTCTGCCTCACGTACGACGAGCGCGCGCTCCGCGCCCCATCTGCTGCACGACGACGCAGAATTTGCGAAGCGTGCGGTCACGTGATACTGTCCCTTGTCCGGCGACGTGATTAAAACACGTGAATTAAACGCTAGAAAAGAAAAGGAAATAACGGAACGCTTTTGCGATTATCGTGCTCCCGTCGCCTGCTCAACAGAACCGAGAGACGAGAGAATGAATTTGTTTTCCGTTGATTTCGCTAAACACGAAGCGTTATGTAGTTGACACGCGTGACCTTTATTGCCAGTACAAACATCGTTCACGTCCATTAGTTTGCCTTCATCCGTGGAGGCTGCCGTACGACTCGCGAAAATCACTGCTTTCACCAAGCTTTCCATGCAAAAGCGCAAAATGGAAGACAGCGCCGCCGTGCCATCTGTCGCGTAAAGTCAGCAACTGCCTTTTTCTCTCCCCCAACGTGATAGGCTCTGGTCGCGCGCCGGCGCTTGCTTCTATGGGCAGTGTCATCTCCTAGTCTTCTTACTCCGTGCGTCAGACAGACGACGCCGTTGGTCGTTACGCTAGCAAGAGATTACGCCTTTGTCCCGTTAACGAAAAAAGCGCGTCACGTGAAACGTGTCACGTGTTCGTGTTAACGAGAGCCCCGCCCCTCGTTGGCTTGCGAGCGATGGAAGCGATTAAGCCTCCTGGCAGCCAGCCATCTCACGGTGATAAAGAAGCTTTCCACACCCCCCAACGTCAAAACAAGGCACTCACTTCCACAAACAAAAAATAACAAAAAGGGGTTCGCAAGCGGAATAGCAAAGACCTTTACAGGTCGTCTGGGTCGTCTGGCACGTCAGTCACCTAGCCCCAAGAACACACACTGTTCTCAGGATGTCCCCAAAGTGGCATCGAATCCTCGTCCTTCGATGTAAATCCCTGGAACGTCCTGAGGATGACACTCGCGAATTGTCCTTCGAAAGTCATTCAGGTACGTCCTCAGCATGTCCCTGTGAGTAGCTTCCGGGATGAGAAATATTACGTTGTTTAGTTTACTTGCTAAAACTCTCCAAATATTGAGCAACACGTTTATTTATTTATCTTTTTTTTTGGGGGGGGGCGGAGTTGATCCTACGGGCCGAATTTCATTCGTTAGAAAGAGAGGGTGGTACTACGTAAGATTTCTCTCCCCCCCAAAAAAGAAACAGGAACTGTCTATACACCGTTTTCCCGTGGACGCCGCCATATTGAAACGCGGCGCCGTCCAGCTGGGGGAGCACGTTGAAAACTGTTTACCGCACAAGTCAGAGAGAAGGAAAGCACAGAGGCCGTATGCTTCCTCTCTTGTATCGCTTTCCTCCTTGCTGGAGTGTGCTGCGTACGAAAGCGCTGGATGTGAGGCTGGCTGGAAAACTGTGTGTAGGCTCCTTCGTTCTGGCCTGCACCTATGGCAGCGGAGTGCCGGTGTAGTGCAAGCGCGCACGCCGCTTTCTGAGGCAATTCAAGTGTAAGCTCAGCACTAGCCCTGTGCTTTCGCTTCTCAAACGAAGAAGCGAGTACAGGAGGACGCTGGTCCTCTGTTGTCCGCACCGCGGCCACTGTCATGTTCTTTATGCTTGATATTCCTTTCATCCATACTGTTTGTGTGTACTGTGTTTCGTTCGCTTTACTGGTCATTGGAATAAGTGTTTGTTATGGAACGCTGACGACGCATGCATTCTACTTGCTTGCGCGAAAGAAACGGAAGATCGTAATCGTGTTTCCGGTTGTGGCAGATAGTGCCAACACGTGTTATTCCTGGTTTTCCCTCTTGGTCCTTCATATGTGCATATTTTTATCAGAAAAAAAAAAGCTAGTTCCAGCCGCTCCAGATTTTGCGTCATTTGTCGGCGCAGTGAAGACATGTGTAATAACTAGTGTTCACCGTGCAGGCGATAATTTGAGTTGTCCCTTCGGTTCGGTTTCACTAGACTGCTGCCTCGCACACATATCCACTCAAGTCATCACTGGATATAATTTTATTATGAGATTGGCGCCGCAGATATCAGTTGAGGATTGAACTCACAACCTCAAAATTGCTCGCGACCACTGTCACATCACAGGCAACGCATGGTGCACCAGTATATGTCTAAAAGACGTCTAAATGTAGACTTTGGGTATGTCTATTAGACGTCCAACAAAGTAGCTCAATTGCTTCGTATCCGTTCCCTAGGCTTCCCCTAGCCCGGCTAACGTTACGCTAAGATACAGCTAATCGCCGGATAATTGTAGCATCGATTTAGACCTTGTTTAGACCAAACGTCTAAAATGGGACAGTACTTATCTATCCACCGAGCCGTCATATAGACACGTATTCGCCATGATGTCTAAAATTATACATAATTTATACCTAAATTTTGGCACTAGCGGCCCGTGTATTGGTTTCTCCAGGTATATGGCCCTCACATGCACATGCAGGTATGTGTAGTTCATACAGAGTATACAAAAGCAGCATGAATATTGGTACCAGATTTATTTCTATTAACATACTGGGTAAACATTAACTTCCAAACATATGGACAAGTTACCAGACATCGTGAGCACTTCCCATATTTGCATAATGACATAGCAACAAATCTAGGTACTCTTCCAAAGTAGATAGTAATATACATAATACGTAAAAATGTTGGATGAAGCTTGTTTACTGCGGAAGTGAAATTTATGCATATTTTTGTACTCGGGCACCATGCAAGTGTGAAGTATATCGCTGTTTATAGATGTCCGATCACATTTTGCTTGTGCAGAACCCGTTTGACTCCCGACTGACAATTCGAAGACGAAACCTTTTTCGATACACTGGCATAGCGCCATTACAAAATTAGACAATGGGCGACATCAGGTAATTCCAGCACTCCTCGCGTGGGGGAAGGGATAGTAGTCCATGCATTATTTCTGTTGGTTTCGACACAGCATGGATCATGGGCTGAAAGACGAGAAACTCAAGTAGTTTGCAGACCTTTTCCTGCCTTGATGTAACGTAAGCTACCGAGGTTCGAAGCAGTGCTAAGCATTCTGGGATTTCTGAAGTCGAGGTTACTAAAGAGACCGTGACGTGACACATCCTACTCTGCAAATCAAAATGCGCACATGCCTAAAACGAAATGGTGTCACGGAATCTGAAAAATAATCATTCTGACAGCCTGCACTTACATGGCATCAATGATATAAATCCGATGCAGTTCAGATGCACCAACTGTAACTGAAGATCTTTAGACACAAAGTATTTACAAACGGCTCACATAAGTGTCAGATTCGCGAGCACATTCAGCGATATCCAGCAACAACAGCACAGTCAGATTTGGAAAGGTAACGGTTTTCGTTTACATGAAACGTGATTGTAGCTGCAGGTATGCTGAAGTGTCAATAAATGACTCACAGGACAGGCGTTGTATTCGTCACCTCCAATCCATGAGTCTGCAAGAACCTGTAAAAATGACAAAGACATGAAACCAAGAGGTACACACGCCAAAAATAATGTGCGCGGTTTTACACAGCCGGCTGTCAAATAAAAGAACTGCTCAACGTGCGCACTGTTTTAAAAGTGAATGCAACAAAGTTAACTATGTTGCCTCTGGCAAAATGTTCACTGAACTCATAATTTACTTCAACACAAACAGCGCAGATTAGTGACAACTGCACAGAAAAGTGAGAGCAGACAGTGTCAGATTAGCGGGCACATAAAAAATTAGGGGTCCTGAACAACAGCACTGACAGATCTAAAAAGGTAACGGTTTTTGTTTACGTCAAATGAGATCGTAGCTCTGGCTGAGCTGAAGCGCCGACAAATGGCTCACATGACATCCGTTGTATTCGTCACCCTAATTCTATGACTCTGCAAGCAACGATAAAAATAATAAAGACGTGAAACCAAGAGGCACCCGCGCCAACAACGTATCCAAACGATTGAATCTTAACACACACATATAGGTCCAGTCCCACATCTCCATATCCGCTCCTTGCAGTAGAGTTTCAAGAGCAGCGATAGGGCCCTCTGTCGGCCACGCGGTTACATATGGGTAGTACCATTATCTGCGGGTTGCATGCTTTCGTCAGCTGTCGGGCTAGCTTATGCGTAGGGTTCCGCGTTTTCAATGTTTATTTTTGGGCGGATTCGGCGTATGTTTATTCGACGTTTTTTTTCGATGTTTTTCCTTGCGTGTACATGGTTTACCCGACAGTTATCGCCGAATAGTAACTACAATGTAATTTCAGTGCTGTGCGCGTCTAACGCAGCCTTAACAACAACCAATGCGAATCACCAGTTTTACCAGTACCAGTTTTACGAAGTACCAGATCGATTTCTATAAGTGCTGCAAGAAATGACCGGAAGGCGTTTGCTCACTTTGTTCGTTACGAGGATTATTGAGATTCACGTGGCGCCGCGATTGCACGTGCTCCGATACGCCCGCCGCACCTCTTCCACAGTCCATATTAAATGTACTCGCATACGACATCTTCCTTGCCTGAGAGTTCAAAATCTTGATTTTCGCAAACGTAGTTCGAGGCCTTCTTCCTTTTTCTTCCCATCTCGGGTGCCGCGGAAAGACAGGACCGCCGTATGTGGAAAGTGGACGTGTACGTACAGTCATAACCTCCCTACTAAACAACTAAAGGCCGGTGACCGAGATTCTACTTGACGTCACGTCCCTAAAAGGTTCACAAGCCCGGTGGGGCACCTACAATGGCAGAAGAATGACATTCCGACCAGCGCACCCAATCCAGGACAAAAGGATTCACCCTGGAACACTCAGTGTGGCCGCAGGTCATCCAACCATAGCAAATACAAAGAAAAGAAGAGTAATAAATGAAAGCATGCTTTGCGTGTTGGAATCTTGAGCTGGGCATGTGCAGCAATCAGTGATTCCCCTACACCCCCCTGCATTTTTGCAACACCCCCACCTCCTGAAATTTCTCATGTGACCCCACCCAGCTCGGCCACCAACACGTTCTGGTAGAGAGTCCGGCGCGGCAAATTACAGCCTGTACTGTCAAACTTGGGCTGTAGGACCACACTCATGCAGATGATCGTACCATGCATTTGTCCAAAATCATTTGAAAGTGACTGTTCAATGCACATATAGCGCGCATATACGAGCAAAAATGCGTGTGGGCACGCAAACTCAACGTGGATCATCAAGAACCATTTGCACCCAACTCAATCAAGCGGGGTATTCTGCTTTTTTCGTCTAAGGTTTTCACCTTTGGTTGCTACGTATTCATTGAGCTTCGTGAGACAAGGTGCTAGTCTTTTTTCTTTGTCGGTCGTGTGATTATGCATCGTAATGTTGAAATGCCGTTTATAATGAATCTGTATTCTAATGTACCGTGTTCAAACGTAATAACATGTACAAATAAAACGGAAAAGCTGTGCGGAGATGTCACCATTGTGACACGATTTTTTCACTGTCTAAAAAAAAAAATTCCTTAAGTGGAACCTTCACCAAGCATACCCCCCTCCCGCCCCCCTAAAAGCTCAGCACCCCCCAGCAGTGAATTTCTGGGGAAATCATTGGCAGCAATTTATCTGTCATGCTTCCTGGAATGTTCCTCTGTATTCGATGTTTTTCGATTAAAACCGAATGAAGCAAAATGAAGCGTATGTTTTTCGATTAAAACCGAAAACGTGGAACCCTACTTATGCGTCGCGCTTTCTAAAAAAAATCTGTAATAGCCACAAGTATGCCCCGTAGCTCTCGAGGAAGACAGAGAAAGCCCCATCGCAGCTACTGCTGCGTATACAAGTGTCACCAGCGGGAAGATACGAACGAAAACGTAATGTTTTACCGTTTCCCTTCGAAGCCATACGAAGGGGAACGGCGTCGGCGTTGGATACACGCCGTACGACGCATAAAGTAAGTTGAAATTTCATTTGGATTGTATTGTACGCCTTTGTATTCTCTATATACAAACTGTCCCTCAGCCCCGATGGAGACACCTGGGAGCCCAGAGAAAACTCAAGGATCTGTAGCCTGCATTTTGCTGGGAGCCAAAAAAGTAACATAGAGAAGCATCCCAGCTACATTCCGACACTGTTCCCGAAACAATACAACAACCAAGAACCAAAGGTACCTCAGGACTCCATAGCAAGGTTCCAGAGGTTAGTCCAAACATGATGTTACGATTTTATTACTATTGTTTCGTATTAGCGCCAGAAGCAACTGCGGCTGATGTTCGTGGAAGTCAGAGGAAATATACTATGCTTAAAAAAAATGTAGGTGGAGTGCAAGGACCAGTTCTGCGACTCTCACACCAGAGGATTGGCAACAGGTGGACACCACAAGCTTGACATCATACTTGGGCGAGGCCATGTGTCATGGCCCAGAAAGTGACAGTGCACGTCATGAGAGCCCACCCTGTGATAAGGTACAGCCGATGATACATGAGCTGTTCACCCTTGTTTGAAATGGATGCTGTTCTTGAACACTCACTTATTCACCTGTCATCTGTATTTTGACAGGAAACTCAAACTGTATCTGATGATGGCATGAGCTGGACACTGTCACTGTTCCTCAGTGTGAGTAGGACCTTTGCGCAAGCACAATGGCCTCCCACACATGTGTTAAGGAAAGAAGTACAACAGCTGTGACAGAAACGTCGTCTCATTCTGTAGGCACCGATGGCCGCACCTGTGTGTATTTGGTTATGACAGTGTAGCGGCATCGCCATTACCATTCCCGCGCACCAATAACCTAGGCGCGCGGGTAATAAAAACATTTGCCTCGGCCAGCTCGGGCGCTAGTTCGACTGGCCTGGCTCTCACGGCAACCTGTGTCTAGTCTACCTCTTTCTCTGACATTGGTGACCCGGACGTTCCTTTCTGGAACGACGCTACTTTCCCTTTTCCGTCGGCGATGCATCAAGGCGACCCACCTCCGTCGTCGTCTAGCACAGGTTCCCTACAGCCCAACTCTGACGGACAACAGCACCATGTAGGAGCCATCGCCGTTAAACTTCCAGCCTACTGGGATCGCAATCCAGCTATCTGGTTCGCCCAGGCGGACGCCCAGTTCCATCTGGCCGGTGTGACTGCTGAGACCACTCGTTTCTATCATGTCATCTCCGCCCTGTCTCCCGCGGCCGCCGAGGAAGTACAAGATCTGATAATCTCTCCCCCAACGCAGAACGCGTATGACCAACTCAAGTCTGCCCTGCTGAAGCGTACGTCCGCCTCCGACCGTGACCGTCTGAGGCAGCTCTTATCGGCGGAAGAGCTCGGTGACAGGCGGCCTACCCAGCTCTTGCGCCGCATGAAGCAGCTCTTGGGAGATGACGCTCCGCAGGCCGGCGGCAAATTCTTGCGTCAGCTGTTCATGCAGCGCTTACCCAATAACGTGCAGATGGTCTTGGCAGCAGCCGCGAATCTTCCCATCGACGAGCTCGCCACCCTCGCGGATGCTGTCATGGAGGTTGCCTCATCTCCTTCTCTTTCCGTTCTCGAGCAACCGGCTACCCAGACTAGAGGGCGAGCGGTTCCCCCAGCCATTCCGCCCATCCCAGAAGATTGTCCTTCGGTTTCCCAACCCACTCCAGCCACCGAAGCTATACTCCAGCAGGTTAATAGCCTTACGCAATTGGTTGCGACGCTGGTTGCTCGCCCACGATCCCCGAGCCCCCGTCGCCCAAGGTTCCGCAGAGGTTCCCCGTCGCCACGGCGATCGCGATCTCGTTCTGCGAATCAGGATGGCCTCTGTTGGTATCACCATCGCTTCGGTGCCGAAGCCCACCACTGCTTCCTCCCCTGTTCTTGGACGGGAAACCCGCCAGCCCCCCACTAATGGCGGCAAGTGGATTCGGCCTCGGCGACAGCCGCCTCTTTCGTATCGTAGACCGTGTATCGGGCTTAAGGCTCCTGGTCGATACGGGCGCCGAGGTCAGCGTCATCCCCGCCGGTGCGCGCTATTCCCGTTCCCGACAACCTTGCTCCACACTCAAGGCCGCCAACGGTTCCATTATCCCGGTTTATGGCCAGCAGTCGCTCACTCTCAACATTGGGCTCAGAAGAGACTTCCGATGGCTTTTCCTGCTTGCAGACGTCACACAAGCCATCCTCGGATCCGACTTTTTAAATCACTTCAAGTTGCTGGTAGACGTTCACGGGAAGCGTCTGATCGACAGGACTACTTCCTTGTCAGTGCACGGACTACGTCTATCGACTCCACCGTTGCGTGTCTTGGCCTGTGCCGTGCCTGAATCACCAGCTGAATCACCCTTCGCCGCCATACTGAAGGAATTCCCGGCACTCACCCAGCCACCTGACTGGACCAGGCCTGTGCAGCACGACGTGGTCCACCACATCACCACCCGTGGCCCACCGGTCCACTTTCGCCCGCGTCGTCTGGCACCTGAGAAGTTCCGGGTACCCAAAGCAGAATTCGACCACATGCTTGAGCTCGGAATCGTCCGGCCGTCATCAAGCACCTGGTCGTCGCCATTGCACATGGAGCCCAAAAACACCGGAGATTGGAGACCGTGCGGCGACTATCGCGCTTTGAATCAAGCCACTATCCCGGACAGACACCCCATACCGCACATCTTGGATTTTGCTGCACAGCTGGAGGGCGCCACAGTATTCTCCAAAATAGATCTTGTCCGTGCGTACCACCAGATCCCGATGGCCGAAGAGGACATAGCCAAAACCGCGATCACAACACCTTTCGGATTATTCGAGTTTCTGCGGATGCCCTTCGGGTTGCGGAACGCCGCTCAGACGTTCCAGCGGTTTGTGGACAACATCATGCGCGGCCTCCCCTTCGTCTATGCGTATATTGATGATATCCTCGTCGCAAGTCGTTCGCCGGCCGAACACGAGCAACACCTTCGTGCGCTGTTCTCCCGTCTTCACGACTATGGAATCATCATTAACGCAGCGAAGAGCGAGTTCGGCGTTCCGGAACTCGATTTCCTCGGGCACCGTGTCAACAGCCAGGGAATCCTGCCTTTGCCTTCCAGAGTTGCGGCCATCCAGGACTTCCCGCTCCCACTTCCTTGACCAAGCTGCGCCAGTTCCTTGGGTTAATCAACTTTTTCCGGCGCTTCATTCCGTCGTGCGCGGCCAAGCTTATTCCACTCGAAGCCATGCTTACTTCTAAACGTACTATGTCCCCACCGCCTCTATCATGGACCGAAGAAGCCACTGCCGCGTTCAAGGCCATTAAGGAAGAACTTGCGAGCGCATCGCTCCTTTTCCACCCCTGCCATGACGCCGAAACGTCCATTATGGTTGACGCCTCCAGCACAGCCGTCGGCGCCGTGCTTCAACAGCGTATCAGAGGAGCGTGGCGCCCCTTGGCGTTCTTCTCTCGCAAGCTCAAACCGCCAGAGACGAGGTGCAGCACCTTTGGACGAGAACATTTAGCCATCAACCTCACGATAAAGCACTTCCGACCTTTCTTGGAAGGCCGTGCATTTACAGTGCTTACTGACCACAAGCCCCTTGTATATGCCTTCTCTGCATCAGGTACCAAATACAGTCCTCGCGAAACCCGTCACCTTGCGTTCGTCGCGGAATTCACCACCGACATTCAACACGTCAGCGGTGCTGACAATGCAGCGGCGGATGCTCTCAGTCGCGTGAACGCTCTCGGATCGCTGCCTGCACTCTCTCTCGACGCCCTGGCCCAAGCACAGTCTTCCGACGCCGAGCTGGCTCAGTACCGTTCTGGCGCGGCTTCTTTGACCATCGAAGATGTCGCCTTACCCGGTTCCTCCACTCTGGTTGCCTGCGACACTTCTCAGGGACGGCCCCGACCTTTCGTCCCCTCTTCCCTGCGACGTCGCATCTTCGAGACGTACCATGCGCTCTCTCACCCCGGCGCCCGCGCTTCTCTGCGCTTGATTTCCCAACGGTATGTCTGGCCGCACATGAAAAAGGACGTCAAGAACTGGGTGCGCGTTTGCCTTCCCTGTCAGCGCAGCAAAGTACAACGGCACGTCCGCAGAGCACCAGAAAGGTTCTTGCCCCCGGACGACCGTTTCGCGCATCTCCACATTGATCTGGTTGGACCGCTTCCGGTATGTGCTGGCCACCGGTATATTCTGACCATCGTCGATCGCTTCACCCGGTGGCCCGAAGCCATTCCCATTCACGACGCTACCGCCGCCACCGTCGCCTCAGCCTTCATCTCCACCTGGGTATCGCGGTTCTGTGTTCCGTCAATCATCACCACAGACCGGGGCGCGCAGTTCGAGTCTAACCTGTTTTCCAACCTGACGCAAGCCCTTGGCACCAAACGTATTCGAACAACCGCCTACCACCCGGCTTCCAACGGCCTCGTTGAGCGCTTTCACCGGCAGCTGAAAGCCGCGCTCCGGACCTCATCTGACCTTCCTTGGACAGAAGTCCTGCCCCTAGCTCTGCTGGGAGTTCGGTCGGCTTATAAGCCAGACTTAGGCTGCACATCGGCGGAATTAGTTTTCGGGACGTCTCTTCGTTTGCCTGGCGATATCATCGACCCACCTCCCGACTTCCCGTCTCCATCACCAGCCGACTACGTGTCCCGCCTTCGCCAAACAATGGCCGCCCTCCACCCGATCCCCCCGCGTGTGCCACGCTCTGCTGCGACGTACCAGCACCCCGAACTCGAAACGTGCTCACACGTCTTCCTCAGGTGCGACGCAGTCAAGAGGCCCCTTCAGCACCCATACTCCGGCCCGTACGCTGTCGTGCGAAGATCTCCTACGCATTACACCATCCTGGTAAAGAACCGAGAGGAGACTGTCGCCCTACAGCGATTGAAGCCCGCCTTCCTCGACGTTCCTGCGACGTCCCCCAGCGCCGTTAACTCCGACACAGGGCCGACGCCAATTCTTCCTGCCACTTCGTCCGCACTTCACTCTCCACCCTCGACTTCATCGCCTCCCCCCCGCCGCCGACACGTCACCTGGGCCCCACAGCTATGTATCGCTCGACATCTTCCGACGCCTCACTAGGGGGGGAGCCCTGTAGCGGCATCGCCATTACCATTCCCGCGCACCAATAACCTAGGCGCGCGGGTAATAAAAACCTTTGCGTCGGCCAGCTCGGGCGCTAGTTCGACTGGCCTGGCTCTCACGGCAACCTGTGTCTAGTCTACCTCTTTCTCTGACAACAGTGCATTTGCCACAAAGAGAGCACTTCTTGACATGTGTGGTGTTAATGAAGCAGTATTTGCTTTACTTTTGAGCTTGCTAACACGAGCAAGAGAAAGGTCTGCCAATTTGACGCTCGAAAACAAGCTTCTAATATTTCTGATGAAAATGAAACATGGCTGTTTGGCATGCACGAGACTACAGCTTCAAGAATATTTCATGCCGTCCTGGGCACACTGAGCCATGCAACCCGCAGCTGGATACACAAACCATCCCTTGAAACCATCCGTACAACATCGCCACCATGTTTTCAGGAGCATTATCCAGACTGCACAATGATTGTTGACTGCACGGAGTTGAAGACTGAAGGCCCACGTGAGGTACGACAAAACCATAACCTGTTCTCATCCTACAAAAACGGCTACACCCTGAAGTTGTTCTAAATAAAACACGAACCGCAATTTGCTTCTGGACGAGCATTTTCACTTCTCCCGTAATTACGCCTTCGATTCAAGAACAGCGGGACGTAGAGCTTGTCTTGTGACTCGTTGGGCTAGGGGTATGATTCTCGCTTCTGGTGCGAGAGGTCCCGGGTTCGAATCCCGAATGAGCCTTCGTTTGTTATCGCTGGTGTCTGCATTTTGCTATACGGGTTGCTATTATAGCAATCACACACCAACCGCAACTTGCTTCTTGACGAGCGTGTTCACTTCTCCCATAATTACGCCTTGGATTGAAGAATAGCTGGACGTGAAGCGTGTCTTGTGGCTCGTTGGTCTAGGGGTATGATTCTCGCTTCGGGTGCGAGAGGTCCCGGGTTCAAATCCCGGACGAGCCCTCGTTTTTTATCGCTGGTGCCTGCATTTTGCTAGGCGGGTTGCTATTATAAGAATCACACACGAACCGCGATTTCCTTCATGACGAGCATGTTCACTTCTCCCGTAACTACGCATTCGATTGAAGAACAGCGGGACGTGGAGCTTGTCTTGTGGCTCGTTGGTCTAAGGGTATGAGGTATGGGAGTAAGGGTCTAAGGGTAAGGGTATTGGTAAGGGTCACATTCGATAACAATGTCGCACTTCTTGGTGTAAAGTATGTAGAACTTTTGGGCACGAGGAAGATGAGTGTGTAAAAACCTATGCATCGCGAATACGCCAGCCTGAGGGAGCCCAGTGCGAGTTGTATGTAGTGGAAGAAGACAAATCGGGGAACCCAGGGGGTGTGCCCAACAACATGGAAAACAGCGGCTCTCTAGATGAGGAGAGTTCAGCTCATGTAGCAGGAAACATGGTGGGAAAACAGTACAACGACGAAGAAGTTAGATAAATTGATGGTGCGCAGAAGCGTAAAGGGAGCGGCAAGGACAGTAACGCAGAAACTACGGAAAACAACGAAAACCATGGATGGAATCTTGTGAGAGAAAAAAAGCGGAAGGCGAATGAGAGTACTTCGTTAAAGCCACAGACAGCTTATACGTATTCGTCGCAGTTAAAAGACATGCGCTTCCTGTCCATGTAGTGAATTCACGGATAGCAGCAGTTGAGGTTTCCCACAAGAGGCGTCCAAAATGCTGGCAAGGGTAATTACAGTTGCCACACTAAATGTACAGGGAATAAACTCCCAGAAAAAGCGATACCATCTTAAGCGATACCTAGAAAGATTTTCTGACATCGACGTTCTTGCAGTACAGGAAACTAAAATCAGCACCCAAGAGGGAACAGATTTATTGGTGTCGAATTGCTTCAGTAAGCAGTATGGGGGGGGGGGGGTCGAGGTAGCTTGCCGTTGTTGGCCGCACTCAAGTGGGCATCGTCACGACTATAGCCAAAAAAAAAGAAAGTGGGAGAGGAGAGTTGAGGACTTCAAAGTATGACGTGGTTGTAAGTCACGCAGTAGGCCATTCAGCTGGCCGCGTAATACTTCTGAAGAAGTTGGACTGTTTCAAGCCTGTCGCACACATGGTTGATGATCAGGGAAGATTAGCAGTGTTAGACGTTTTGATCCATAATGAACTATGGCGCGTCCTAAATGTGTACGCGCCAAACAAAAAACAAGATAGAATAGCGTTCTTTACAATGCTCGAAGGTTATATGAACAATATCTACAAGACCGTATTAATGGGAGATTTCAATTGCACTTTGCGTGAGAGTGACCGCAGTAACAACGTAGTTGACAACGACGGAGGAACGATTGTGCTCCAAGGGATCCTGGAACATTATGGCTTGTGTGATGTGGTGGAACAAATTCCAAGGAAACGTGTTGTGTATACTCATTTTCAAAATAAGTCTCATGCAAGCTTGGACCGAATATATGCCACGTCAATTAGTTATATGCGCGTAGCAGAGTACAAAGTATTCCCAGCATATTTCAGCGACCACTGCCTTGTATCAGTAACATTAGGCCATGACACACCGGAACGGAAACAACGAAATGGATGGGAAACATGGAAGCTAAACGTCACACTACTTGAAGGTACGATATTTACAAACTTTATCAAAGACGAGATAGCCGAAATCATGACAGGACAAGCCAGCTGGAGCGAAGCATTGGAAGAATTCAAGCTTAAACTACGAGCCTTCGCAATAGAACGAAGCCATACACTCGCTTTCGAGGCAAAACATCGAGAAAAAGAACTGGAGTGCACACTGAAAAAACTAATAGAAATGGAGTCAGAAATTCAGGGGAATTTTCTGAAGAGGTGAGGCGTATAAAAGTGGAATTAAGTTTAATAGCGGACTACAAATATGAAGGGGCAAAGGTGAGGTCAAGATTACAACAATATCTGTCAGAGAAGGCGCCCAGCAAATGCTTCCTACGAAAAGAACAAGAATACGTCAGGATGAAAAGTATTACCGCAATCGAAGAAGACGGAAAAATAATATCTAGTCTAGACCAAATAAAAAAACGCATTCGAGAAATATTACGCCCAATTGATAGGAAGAACGATAAATAAGCGAGACTCAGCTTCGCAAGAACGTATATCAACACTTGTTCCGCAGTTGTCGACTGATAAGCAAGACATTCTCGAAAGACCGATAACCCTTGATGAAGTTAGGCAGGCAATAAGTACACTGAAGAGGAATCGGGCTCCCGGACCGGATGGTATCGGAGCGGACTTTTATATCAAGTATAAAGATTGTGTATCTGTGATATTACTGGGAATATACCAGGAAGCGGAAGCAAATGGTGTCTTTCCCGCATCTTTCAGAAAGTCACATACAGTACTTATACCGAAGAAAGTGCCCGAAGGAAATGTGGCCTAAGGTGACGGACTGCAGACCAATTACGTTGTCGAACGTAGGCTATAAGGTGTTTGCTAAAGTACTAGCATTAAGACTCCAGTATGTTGTGGGAACGCTTGTGGGTGATCATCAGACATGTGCTATTAAAGGAAGGAACATTCAGACGAACATTCACGTTTTACGTACGATCTTGGACGTTAGCAGAATTCATGGAGATCAGGTAGCGGTACTGCATGCAGACTTGGCAAAGGCATTCGACAGGGTTCGCCATTTCTTTTTGTTCACAGTAATGGAGGCAATGAAATTTGGCCCGGTTTTCATGCATCCTGTAAGACTGTGTTATTTGAATGTCACAACGAAATTAATTGTAATCAGTGTACAAATCCAGTGCCGTTACGTTCTTCTGTACGGCAAGGATGTCCATTGTCTCCACTGTTATTTGGCCTGTATCTTGAACCGCTTTGTCAAAGTGTCATACAGAATAGAGGTATTATTGGCTACAAAAGGAATTCCACTGAGGTTAAAGTTTTAGCATATGCCGATGATTTAGTGTTTCTAACAAGTGATAAGAAAAGTGTTTGTGCTGTCCTAAACCTAATTAACAGGTTTTGTGATATGTCTGGAGCCAAGCTTAACATGGAAAAGTCATTGTGCATATGTGGAGGTCAGTGGGGTTCTACACCACCCAGCTTTGAAGGAATAACGTGGACAACCGAGCCAACCACGCACCTTGGTGTCCCGCTTGAAGACAGCAAAAACAAATGTCGTGTGCACAGAAAGGGCTACGAAGATACGAAGGCATGTTAATATATGTAAGCAGAGAAGACTGTCAATCTTTATGCGTTCCGCTACATGTAACTTATTTTTTGTTGGAAAGCTTATATATCTGTTGGATGTGCTCCAATGCTACCCGAAAAATATTCAAATATTCCATCGTATAAGTGCGACTTTCATATGGAATTCTACATTAGAGCCTACGCGAAGAGGGAATCTGTTTCGGCCACTCATGGAAGGAGGTCTGAGCTTGAGTCATTTATTTTTCAAGCAGCTTGTGATAAGACTGACCTTCCTTAGGGATAGTAAGCACCCACTGCTGATGACTGTACTACAGTGTGTAGGAAATGAGTGGTTACCGACCGTAACTGTTGCTGTTAGAGAGAGAAATATTGCACTAAGTGTTTTTTATCATGAAGTTGTTGAAGCCCTCAGGTTTTTGCTGGCGAGGTTCTCAAGAGAGTATGTCTTTAATGTTTCGAAGAAAAAACTTGCGGTTGATCTGATCGACACACTTTTCCCTATACGGATGTATGGACAAATACCTGTAGGGTGGCCGGGTGGTGATATTTTAAAGAGAGTTACAAGAATGAGTGTTAGATCTGAAATCAAAACGTTTTTCTTTAAGTTGCATACGAGAACCTTGCCAGTAAAGACATGGCTCGAGAGTAAAGGTATGTTCGTACCTTGGACAACGAACTGCCGATTTTGCAAAGCCCCAGAGACACTGGAGCATGTTTTTCTCTATTGTACAGAGGCTCAATTTTTATGGAGTGACCTTACTATGTTGCTTGGGAGGAACCTGAGAATAAATCCTCACACAATGCGTTTTCTGCCAATAACAAGAAAAAGTGAAGAGAGATATGATGTGTTATGTATAGTGGCATTGTGCTGTTTGTGGAAAGTCAGAGTGCTTGACAGAAACGAGGAGCCATTGTCACCACCACTTGTGTTCATTCGACAGGAACTTAAGCAGCTCAAAGATATAGCAGAAGTTAAGGGGGATGTGCCAAAATGGTTGACTTCTATTTGTGAAAAGGTTCTTGTGGAGTGTACAGCCCTCTTTCAGCGCCGCAGTTGCGACGCAAGTGCATGCATGCATGTATGTATGCGTACCACCTGTTTTACTTGTGCACGTGGTTCAAGTGTGAGTCACTGGTCACTGTGTTAATCTTACTGTTGTTGTTATAATAATCTGAAACTGACCAGTAAAGGGAAAAAAGGCTCCTTGGGCAAGGGGTGTGATTATCGCTTAAATCCCGGATGAGCCCTCGTTTATTATCGCTGGTGCCTGCATTTTGCTATGCGGGTTGCTATTATGACAATCAGACACGAACCGCAATTTGCTTCTTGACGAGTATTTTCACTTCTCCCGCAATTACGCCTTCGATTGAAGAACAGCGGGACGTGGAGCTTGTCTTCTGGATCGTTGGTCTAGGGTTCAAGATAATAGGGGTGTGAAAGCGGAGATCATGCGCAGTTTGGAAAGAAAGCTACGAGGCGCTGCCATACGTAGCCGCGTCGACCTACTTGAAAGGGACGAAATCCCCACAAAGGTTTTTCGCGCGCTCGAACGATCGTGTTAACAAGATTCGGACGGAAAACGGTGTGGTTGACAACGAAGAGGAAATACCAGCTATTTTTGAACAGTACTGCAAGGATCTTTCCGATGAAAAGAAAGACTTGCACTACCCCGATGCGAACTTCTTGAAACACATAAGAACATTAACAGTTGAAGAGTTGGAAGCGTCCACTGGAGCCATCAGCGTTTCAGAAGTTCGACGGGCCATGGGAAAGCTAAAGACCAACAAATCATCCAGGTCGGGACGGCCTAACCTCTTGCTTCTACAAGGTCTTCATGGAAGATCTAACCGGGATATTGGTTAAGGTATATGAAGATATCTGCAGAAGACGACTTTTAACACCCACCATGAGAAGCTCTGTCACGGTACTCACCCCGAAGAGGAAAGCACAGGGACAAAACATACCCCTCGTGACGGACTTCAGACCAATAAGTCTACTGTGTACGGACTATAAAACATTGGCGAAGGTATTGGTAAGAAGACTAGATAGTGTGCTGTGGAAAGTAATAGGCCCACACCAGTCGTACGGCATAAAGAAGCGGAGCATACAGACGAATCTACGTGTTATGCGGACTGTTTGAAGCTGCGCAGGCAGCTGGAATTCCTGGTGCAATCTTACAAGTGGACTTTAAGCAGGCCTTCGACAGGGTTGCGCACTCGTTCCTACTCAGTATTTTAACTAAGGTGGGAGCAACACAGCTCTCTAAGTGGGTGTCGATCTGCTACAGGGACATTAATTCGGTGCTAGTTATCAATGCTGTAATTGGAAACCAGATCAAGATGAAAAGCTGGGTACGACAGGGATGTCCCATGTCTCCTGTGCTATTCACATTGTACTTGGAGCCCTTATGTCAGAATATTTTGCATAATGTGAACATTGGAGGGGTAATGATAGGAAAAGAAACCATCAAGGTATGCGCGTACGCCGACGATCTGACCTTCTTTTGTAGCAACCGCAAAGAAATTGGATATTGCCTAGAAGAAACGCGTAAATTCTGTGAGATCTCAGGTGCTTGTGTGAATTCGAAGAAATCGAGTGGAGCTTGACTCGGTAACTGGGATACAATGCTTCAAAAGTTCCATGAAATTCCCTGGGGACGTCAAGTTGGCACCTACCTGGGAGTTGCTTTCCTGGAAACAAACGAAGCCACTGCGAAACTGAAATCAGCCGTAGACACACTACACGCTAAGACCCCGCAATACAAGTGTCGCAGGACAACCCTTCTAACAAGGGCATACATCGCAAACACTGTGTTTTATCCGGCGATGTTGTATAAGGCCCAAGCTATGGGATGCAACATGGATGTAATCAAGAAATACCACAGGATGGTTGCGACCTTCGTATGAGAATCAAAGTTAGAAAGGATGAGACGTTCCAATATTTTCCTGCCAGTTAAGGCGGGTGGACTTGGTATTATAAACTTAAACTAAACAAAAAAAAAACTAAAAAAAAACTAAAAGAGATAAAACTGCTAGTGCACCGATCTATGTATTTCCGGAATCACCTGGATCCCATTTTATGGAGCGCACTACAGACCTTCGGGCGAGAAGTCTTGGACGCCTGGGTGGTATCCAGCAGCCCTGCGGTGTGCGACAGCGGAAACCTGGTGTTCTTCAAGGAAATCAAGAGTGCGCTCCTCTTCTTTGAAGGACCTGTTTACTGGATTTACCTCACAAATGTATGATTACCTCACGAAGAGTGACGCAATGCTACGTGTACGTAAGCTGCCCATACCGCCAGAGTACAAAGAACTTTTCATTAAAGCACACATTGAAGTCCTTCCCGTATACACATGGAACGCTGACAAAGGGTTTGTGGTTCCGTACATAAGCTGTCATACCTGCGGCGAACTTGCAACTGTGTCACACATTATTGGTGACTGTAAAAATGCTATGCTGTTTTGGCACGATTTGATGACAACGTTGGGACTTAACATTGATGTCTCCTGGGGAACAGTTAAGTTCTTGATGGCGAGTGATGTAAACAAAGCCCAGCTTCAAGAGATCATAATAGTACTCGGGATAAATGCACTCTGGAGAGCGCGAACCTCCCAAGCAGAAAACAGACCAAACAGGAAGCCTACGTGGTTGCACCTAAGCAGAGTTCGAGGTAACTCGTTACGAGTAACTCGTTACTGTAACTAAGTTCCTTTTTTTGGTAACTTGTAACTTAACTCGCTATTTTTGCGCCGTGGTAACTTTCAGAGGAACTCGTT
The DNA here is from genome assembly GCF_037126465.1 of Ornithodoros turicata. NCBI lineage: Eukaryota > Metazoa > Arthropoda > Arachnida > Ixodida > Argasidae > Ornithodoros > Ornithodoros turicata. Next base: position 176,539,848 of record NC_088201.1, read on the forward strand.
CCTTTTTCAGGTAACTTTGCCAGAGTAAGTTAAGTTAAGTTCCAAGTTACTTTTAACTCGCTTTCCACTCACATCCACATATTTTCTTGCTTTCTCTCCGGTTCCTTCATGGCAGTTTTTGCCATAAGATGTGATATTCAATCAATGACAGTATTTTATTCAGGAAGTAAGAAGCGCTGCCATTGAAGTGAAGCTGAACCATTGTGCGCCCACAGGGAGTAAGATACAAAGCGTTCGAATAGATCTCTACCAGAGAAACGCCATCATGACATTGGTAGACAGACTGAAACCGAAACAAATCGGAAGGAGAGGGCTGGGTTCCACGAACGGGCACTTGTTCGCTGCCTCCCATTGAAAGAAAAGCAGGACCGAGGGTCGCGTCCCTTTAAGGGACCATACCGTAATCCCCTCAAGACCGTGGCTTACGGGCGCAACCTTTTTCACCTCTAGCTTCGAGCGTAGTTCCATTCTGCCAAATTTGTGGCGCTGTCGAACACTATGACGTCATTTGTTTACAAACAGGGAGAGGTCTATTGTTGGACATAAACGAAAACGATCTAGGCGTGCTGCACTCCTCCGCAGACAACTCGAGGTCTAACTCAACTGCGCCCACGCGCGCTGCACTTGCGTAATGCTATTTTGTGTCGGAAGTAACTTGGAAGTAACTCGTTCTTTTTTTAAGTAACTCAGTAACTGCGAGTTACATTTCAGGCTGAAGAACTTCGTTAGTAACTTAGTTACATTTTTCACGCGTGAACTTAACTTGTAACTAGTTCTTTTTGACGGATAACTTCTCAATCTATGCACCTAAGGACAGCATGGTTGAGGGTATGCAGATGCATCGGGCAAGGCAGGCTTGAAGCCGATGTAGAATGGATGCGCATCCTAGAAATCAGCAAACACATAACAGGAGTGACATTTGGGTGCAGGATACATTTCCGCACTCTGTACGATATGTAACCCCAGCGCTGGACTTTTAGCGTATAAGAGCACAAGCACTGCTCTGTAACTCATAGCTTCTCATTGTATATATCATGTACAGCCTAGATGTATGCTGCATCTGTTAGACGTGCTATTCTGAGATGGATGTATTTGTTGTGCTGTCTTAACAATAAAAAAAAAAGGCTCGTTGGTCTAGGGGTACGATTCTCGCTTCGGTTGCCAGAGGTCCTGGGTTCAAATCCGGGACGAGCCCTCGTTTCTTATCGCGGGTGCCTGCAGTTTGCTATGCGGGTTGCTATATTATAACAATCACACACGAACCGCAATGTGCTTCTTGACGAGAATTTTCACTTCTCCCGTAATTACGCATTCGATTGAAGAACAGCGGGACGTGGAGCTTGTCTTGTGGCTGTTTGGGCTAGGGGTATGATTCCCATTCTGGTTCCGGCCACAGTGCTGTCAGGACGTAGAATGAGCTCCGTGAGAGCGGCAACAACGGCGTCAAGCCGGGATGAAAATAGGCCTACCTGAAACCCAGAGGGACTACAAGATCATCCTTTCGACAATAACACCAGGTAACCTGCCTCCAAACACGGTCATTATGCATGCAGACCCGTCAGCTAAGCCTTACAAGGTGATCGATTTTGACGTGCCCTCGAAAGAAGTCGTCGAAAGGAAAGAAATATTACGGTACAACCATGTTTGGGCCATAACTTTCCGCAACGAAGTTTATTTGGGACTCACCCATGGAAAGAATGCGTCGGTCTAACCTATTCTGGAGCGTTAAGAAGGGCGGATTGGACCTCGTAAACCTGTATATCAAAGTGCTTGTCCAACGGTTCCTATACTTCAGAGATCAGCTGGGTACTTAGAAGCTGTATGCAATTCCTTGGCGCAGACTACCTCGCGAAGTGGACAGTGAGTGTGGGGCCATGTACGGGAGGAAAAAAGCCCTGAACTGTTACAAGGAACTCGGAGTCGCCATCGCCTTTTTTGAGGAACGGTTCTCATGGAAATACCTTTGTAAGGTAGAAAAGAAGAACTTGTACTGGAACGCTGTAGAAAGTGTGATCCCGCAGCCGTTGTACAGGAACTTCAGTTTAACAATCGAAGCTGAAAACGTTCTGAAAAGAGTCAGAAAGTTTTGCATACCAACGGGTACAAATGATTTTTTCGCAAGGTTTCACTTCGAAGTGCTTCCTGTGAAACAGTGATTGCACAGAAAAGGCTTTTTCGTACCCTGGAACTTGAATTGTGATCTCTGTGGAACGGAAGAGATGCTCTACCATGTATTCGTGTGATGCAAAATGGCGCGCGACTTTTGGGAGGACTTTTCCCAGGCGAAAAAAATGAACTGGGAAGTCAACTGGTACCAGTTTGTTCCCAGTTGCCTCCAACTGGTCATGAACTGGAACCAAGTGGGATCAAACTGGCGGCAACTGGAAACCGGAAAGTGAAGCGGTACCAGTTCGAACTGGGCTGGTGGCAACTGGACATGAAGTGGTACCAGTTCAAACTGGGCTGGAGGCAACTGGACATGACCTGGTACCAGTTGAAGGTGGGGGTGGCAACTGGAAAGTGAAGTGGTGCCAGTTCAAACTGGGCTGGTGGCAACTGGACATGAACTGGTACCAGTTCAAACTGGGCTGGAGGCAACTGGACATGACCTGGTACCAGTTCAAGCTGGACAGGTGGCAACTGGAAAGTGAAGTGGTGCCAGTTCAAGCTCAACCAGCTGACATGTTTGGGAGAAGTTTCGGTTTGGGGGTTCCGGGATAGTTTCGTAATAACATATATGAAGATTACGAAAGAAAGTTTGGGGGGACGATCGGAAAGCAACTTTATGGTAAAAAAATCATATTTCTGTTTTTTTTTAAGGTGCGCTAATGTTAACAAAAGCTAATTTGGAATTATTATGTTTGCATATTTTGCGCGTTCCTGCTCCCCTGATGAATGACGCGTTTGAACAAGGTGTAACGGTCGCTAGCTGCTTCCAGATGCAGCGTTCGCGCTTGTCTGCCGTGTTTTGACTTTTCGCGTTCGTCTCAGCATGCCCCAAGTGACATTTTTCCTCTTAATGTTATTAGCGTGACATGCGACAATATAAATTACAGTGAGCGTCATCGGCTTCAGTACGACCAGACAGGTGTCATGCGATTGCGGCTCTGTTGCAGCTGCGAAGACCGCTTCATCGTGAGTACTATGCTCAAGTGTTTTTTGCTTCCTGCGAATAAAGCAGAAATATAAATAATGGTACCGTCCTGCTGCACGTAAAGTTTGTCTCCCCAGTGTGTAGCACGAGAACGTATGGACGCGTTTCTTTCACGACCAACGCCCGGTTTATGCAAATGCGATGTTAACGTTAACACAGCAACTTTTTGCACACCACACGCTGTGAAAAGTGTCTCTTGGTTTCGCGTTCTTTTATTCATCATGTGCCGTTAGTCTGCGCCTTCCCGCTTTTAATGCATGTCATTCTCGTGTTTCAGATCCTTCACACGGAAAACACGGGTTGCTCTAGAATCCGCATAGCTCACCAGAGTACTCGTGGCGTGGATCGGAAAAGCATGTGAGTCTGTTGTGGAGTAGTTGTGCCTTTCAATTCATGTTTTGGTGATAATATTGTGCTTCACAGGACGACTGCGAAGCAATATGTCGGACTCCACAAGCGCCTCCTGTAACGGGGGATACACAGGAATGGTGAGTGTCTGCGGCACATGTGTGTATAGTGAACTAAATGAATTAGTAATGATAGTCTTCTGCAGCTTTATACGTAGAAAACCAACTGATGACATGACTACCACGGCTGCCCGGAATGCTTCCTGTTTTCCTCAACCGTTTCTGTAAAGTCAGTGAGAAACTGCATCGTGAAATACAAAATGTCTGTTTCAGAAGTGCACAATAAAATAATTCATGTTTATTTCAGTATCATGCATCTGTGGGTTTCATCATGGAGATCCAAATGAGCTCCCGAGTGGCTCAGTTCCGCTTGGAGGAGAAACGTTGCTACATCGGCTGCGACCAGTTGCAAGCTGGTATTTTGAACTGGGACCAGTTCAAGCTGGGACCAGCTGCCAACTGGTTTTGAACTGGTCTCAGTTCAAACTGGGACCAGCTTAAGCTGTTTTATTGAACTGGGACCAGTTCAAGCTGGGACCAGCTGCAAACTGGTTTTCAACTGGTCCCAGTTGGAAAATTTTTCATCTGGGTTGGCTTTACACTCGTCTCGACATCCGTATTGACTGGTTCTCGCTGAAGTTTCTTGTCTTCAGGGGATGTGAGGAGAACAACACCTCAGCTGCATTGGTAGCAGTTGGCTAGCATGCCTTATGGCGCTTTAGGATGGTAATCTCTGACTGCCTGGATAAGCACAGGACCCCGTGGGTTCACTTTCTCAACTCACTAAAGTGGATAGAGGCTACAGTCAACGCCACAGACGATACTCTGGAAAAGGACGCCCTCAAAATGCAGTCCGAAGGATGAAGTCAGAGGAACCCAGAGACATATGAAGACAACGTCTTCGTCCCCTAGCGGTTACCTCTGAAGGTACACACTGAAAAGGTAGCAAACTAGCATCGCCTCCTACCTAACAGAAGACGCAATCGGCGCCAAAGCCGGATGACACTCTGAAGAAAGCCACTGGCGCACAAGTCCCGAGACGAGGAACAACCAGAGGTTCTGCTGCAACTGGAGACGAAGTAGTCTTCCATGGTTTTAATTGTGTCTTTTAAGCATGCAATAAAGTAAAAAAAAAGTTGGGGGTATGATTCTCGCTTTAGGTGCGAGAGGCCCCGGGTTCAAATCCCGGACGAGCCCTTGTTTCTTATGGCTGGTGACTTCATTGTGCTATGTGGTTTGCTATTATAACCGTCACACACGAGCCTATATTTGTTTCTCGACAGGCCTTTTCCTTTCTATAACGTAATTACGCCTCCACTCGACGAACAGAGGGACGTGGATCGGTTTTGTGGCTCGTTGGTCTAGGATTATGATTCTCTCTTTGGGTGCGAGAGGTCCCGGGTTCGAATCCCGGACGCGGCCTCGTTTCTTATCGCTGTTGACTTCATTGTGCTATGCGGTTTGCTATTATAACTATCACACATGAGCTTTTTTTTAATTATTAGTTCAGATAACAAACACTGTACACTTAAAAACCTCCCCTGAATGTCATCCCCCTACCGCCTGGCTCCGTGCACCGCGCGGCCGTACACCGTGCGGCCGTACACCTGTCTGCAAAGATTAGCCTACCCTTTCTCCAGTTTGCTTTTTTACGATCTTCCAGCAGTCTTCCAGTTCGTCCTCTTGCAGCACGCTCACTGTCCACAGCAGCTTTTCTTTAAACCGTTTCCACGGAGGCACTGGCTTCTCTCGGCACTCGATCTCGTCCATTCTGAAGCTCCACAGCGTGTATAGTCCCAGCACTACCAAGCTTGCCACTGCGTCGCTTTCCGAAGCCTCACCAAAGTCCAGCAATTTTATAGTAAGCTACTGCAGCGTGACGTCCTTCTCGATCAGTTCTCTAAACCCACACCAGAATTGCAGAGCTCTTCTGCACAGCAGAAACACGTGAGGGAGCGTTTCCTCTTCTCCCGGACAAGCCACGCAACATCTCGACCAAGGTACGATAAATCCTTCCCGTCTGAGCCATGATTTTACGGGAAACACTTCCCAATGAAGGCTGAAGAAGAAGTATTTCGCTCCTGTGGGGATCTTGAGTTTCCTTACTCTTTTAAGGACACCCTCATTGTTATTGGGGGGCCTGCACATTCTATAAAGCAGTGTAGGTAGACTTGCTGCGATCGTGTCCCAGTAGAGCTTCTTCTTCCCCATAGCCTTCAGGTAATCCCACGAGGACCGTTGTTAAAAAAAGTTACTGCTTCTGCTATCTCCCTGTAGAATGCTAACGCGGGCGTTCGGCGGCTTGCGCCTACTGATGATACCGTCCACCTCTCAATGTAAGCGCAACCTAGCACTTGAAGCGCCGCCCTTAGGAAAGGATATTTCTGATCCCGGAAGTACAAGAAGCGTTGCACTTTTAGTTTGATGCTCAGGTTCACCAACCCTAAACCACCTTTTTTTAAGCTAAAGAAGAGATTCGTACGCAACATCTTCTCCATCGTCGATTTCCAGATGAAGGTCGCGCACATTCTGTGGAACTTGTTGCACGTATCTACGTCGGTTCTAGAACACTGTGCAACGTAGAGCACTGCGGAGTATAGCACAGCGTTGCAGACATAGGCTCTGTTGGTGAAAGACAAATATCTTCCTTGCCAACCTGTGAGGTTTCCACGGACTGACGTCAGTTTCCTTGCCAATGTTGTTCCTCTGTCCGAATTGAAGGTAAAGCCCAGATACTTTCCAAGTGTTCTTGTCCAGGAGATTCGCATGAATTTTTCACGTGCGTACTTCCATCCGGCCAGCCAGGTCCCCAACGACTTCGCCAACTTCAAGCAGGCTCCCGATACTTTGCTGTAGTCTTGTATTGTCCTGATCGCTTCGCAGACTTGTAGTTTAGATGTGCATATAACGGCGATGTCGTCTGCATAAGCCAGCAAGTTAAAGTGTTCGGCCCCCATCTGTATCCCATTGGTGTACTGGTTTCCTGCAATCCTCCTGCTCAAAGGTTCCAGATAGAGAGCGAAAAGCACTGGAGATAAAGCGCAGCCTTGGCGGACCGAAGAGAGGATGGGTATTATCTTGCAAACACTGCCATTCACCCGAAGCCGAGTAGATACTTGATTGTAGCAAATGGTGACCCATCTGATAAGGAATCCCCCAATTTGGCATTTTCGCAGCACCGCGAACAGAAAAGAATGACTGACACGGTCGAACGCTTGGCTCAAATCAGTTTGAAGTACTGCAAAAAGCTGAGTTGATAAGTCCGCTACTTCACACACAGTGCGCATGATGTGCAAATTTCTTGCAATTGACCTCCCGTGCAGGCCGTATGGTTGATGAGTTCTATAACTTCCCGTAGTCGGTTTTCCACTCTTGCGGAGAGAATTTTCGCTAAGATTTTGTAGTCAGTACACAGAAAACTGATAGGCCGGTAGTCAGAGAGAGATGGAGTGTCATTACTTGATGTCTTTTTCGGTATTAAGACTGTGATGGATTGTCTCATGCTTGGCGGAAGGAGGCCTCTTCTGGCCATGTCTTCGAAAACTTTCTTCAGAATACCGCACAACAGATCGCTGAACATTTTATAGAAACTGGCCCCTATACCATCAATACCAGGAGATTTATTCCTTCCAAGCTTTTTTATAGCTCTGCTTATTTCATCTTCTGATATTTCTGTGTTGATAATCTCCTGACATTGTTCGCTCACCGTGGATAATCCTTCGCCAGCCATGACCCATATCCGCGTTGTAGACTTGGCTTCTCTCTGAAGAGGCTGGTGTACTTCTCTTGAAAAGCATCTATGATATCTTCCTCCTTGGTCAAGGTACGGCCCTCATTTTTTATCGCATTAATGGTGTTCCTGTCTGCTCTTTCCCGCTCCTTGAATCGGAACACCTTGTAGGGCATCTCCTCCCTTGCTAGCGTTTGCACTCTGCTTCGAATCAGCGCTCCACGGTGGTCTTCTTCGTACAGCTTTTGAAGTTCATTTTTAACTGCCTTGATGTCTTCTTTAAAACAGCCTGGATGACTACATTCTGCTTGTGCCAATATTAACAGCGTTCCCATGAGCCGTTTCTTTTCCCATTTTTTTTTTCGAATGCCCTGATCTGATTTACGCCTTCGTCCGTGCTATATTCTTCTATCAGTCTCCTCATTTTTTTCCCGGAAGCCATCTTCCTCCAGGATACTTTCATTCATTTTCCATATACTGTGTCGTTCGTTTACTTTGCTGGTTGGCCGTTTCTTCATAGCAACTGACACCGAGACTAGAGCGTGATCTGAGAAGAATTGAGGCTTCACCTCATAGTTACTAACATACGGCATTAGTGTTCCGGATACATACATCCTGTCCAACCTAGCGTGGGAAGTCCCTTGGAAGTGAGTGTACAGCTGGAAGTCCTCCCAGAAGTCCCTGGCCCTTTTGCAGGGGAGGAACACATGGAAAAGACTCTCCTCTGCTCTGCACAGGTCGCAGTTCAAGCTCCATGTCACGAAGAATCCCTTCTGATGCAACCACATTTTCACTGGTAGGACTTCGCAGTAAAATCTGACGAAAAAAGTCTCAGCGTCCGCTGATAGAAGCTGTTGACTGTGCAAGGGGACCCGAAGCAACATATCCACCGTGTTTCAATAGTTTTTTCCTCTTCACGATGCACAGGTACTCCCTGGAAAATCAGGCCTCAAAGAATATTATGGCAGCTCCGACTTCCTTGTAGAAGCTTTTAGCTTGCTTCACTTTCGTATGACCTCCCAGTCTGACTGTCCACTTGTCCAAGCAGTCTACACCGAGTACTTGAAGGGAAGTTCTCAGAAGCGGATCGTTCTGAGAGGCTGGTGTACTTCTCTTGAAAAGCAGTAGAGGAATCGTTGGACTCTCAACTTGATTTCCATGTTCACGAGCCCTAACCCTCCTCTCTTCAGGTTCCAGAATAAGTTCGTCCTTCGCATCCTTTCCATGGGGGAGCTTCATATGAAGGTTGCTCCCAGTCTATGGAAGCTGCTGAGCATTCCGTTATTGTAGCGCGTGCACTGTGCTGTGTATAGTACTGCAGCGTATAGACACGCGTTTCACACGTGGGTAGTTTCATTTTAAATCGAACAACGTGTGAAAGTCGTATTTTTTAATTCGGCCAGAAAAAATATATGTTAGAGGACAGTTCAAGCGACGCAAATCGCGCCACGTGCGACGCTCGTGCGTGAAGTAGTTTCCGCGTAGGAGAGGGGGAAAGTCGGAGGCTGCTTGGACGCGCTTTCTTCTGGACCGACTTTGACGGGATCTAGCACCGCTGACTTTATGTCATGGAACTGGAGGATTTTTGTGATTATAGGCTGCACCATAGACACTGTCCACAGCCACCCGCAGAACTCTGAGAGCCACAGATTTTCTGTTAAAAAATGCCAAACTTGGCGTAAACGTTCAAAAAGGCCAAACTTTGTTACCAATTTTCGTCATGATGGAACGTCTGAGAACATCGAGCTTAGTGCCATTCGATAGGACGTTGAAAGAGCTTTCGTGCTGTATAGAATTCATTTTTCTCAGCCCAGTTGTTTCTGTGTTATTAACTTGAGAATCACACATGGTAGGCTAAAATTGCCAATGTTGCATCTCAATTTTCTCAAAAATGCCATCTTCGATTTCTTTGATTATTTTTCAAAAGGTGGCGTCATGTCTCTACTTTGCACGCCAAGTGAGACAATCTTTTATTTTTGGCTGAGAGACGCGCAGCGATTTTTTTTTTTGTCAGGCAGGGTGCACGAGGCTGCGGCCTTGCGCGCCCCACCCACGACCACGCGACCTTCAGCCTCTTCTTTGCTATATGTGTCTCGTTGACGGAGAAATCAATGACCACACTGTGTGAGCTTGTTGTAGTGTCCCCGGAGCATCACTTTACGTTTACCCAGTGGTCTCTCAGTTCCGTCAGGCTCATTCAAACCGTGGGAGAGTACATGAGTTGCCTGTTCGCGCTTGAACCCATTCACCTTATATCATGTGAAAGGACATGTGTACAGCTATCGGATGATGCTAATCCAATGGTGGCAGCCACCACCTGCAGGGATCTCGCAATGGGCACATTTTACGTTGTTCGAAACTTCCGTTCTTCGTTCTTTTACCAATGAAAAGGATGTGACTTTCACACTTCCTGAGGGAGTGGCGGCAACCTGAAACAAAAGCTAAGATGTTACTAGTGGATAAAGATCTCTACGAAGTGCTTCGTTTCTTCTCACTGCTTTGTCGGTATGTTCGTCGAACTGGGGCTTCTTGTCAAGGGCGAACAGGCAACTCATGTACTCTCCCACGGTTTGAATGAGCCTGACGGAACTGAGAGACCATTGGGTAAATGTAAAGTGATGCTCCGGGGGCACTACAACAAGCTCACGCAGTGTGGTCATTGATTTCTCCGTCAACGAGACACATATAGCAAAGAAGAGGTTGAAGGTCGCGTGGTCGTGGGTGGGGCGCGCAAGGCCGCAGCCTCGTGCACCCTGCCTGACAAAAAAAATCGCTGCGCGTCTCTCAGCCAAAAATAAAAGATTGTCTCACTTGACGTCTAAAGTACAGACATGACGCCACCTTTTGAAAAATAATCAAAGAAATCGAAGATGGCATTTTTGAGAAAATTGAGATGCAACATTGGCAATTTTAGCCTACCATGTGTGATTCTCAAGTTAATAACACAGAAACAACTGGGCTGAGAAAAATGAATTCTATACAGCACGAAAGCTCTTTCAACGTCCTATCGAATGGCACTAAGCTCGATGTTCTCAGACGTTCCATCATGACGAAAATTGGTAACAAACTTTGGCCTTTTTGAACGTTTACGCCAAGTTTGGCATTTTTTAACAGAAAATCTGTGGCTCTCAGAGTTCTGCGGGTGGCTGTGGACAGTGTCTATGGTGCAGCCTATAATCACAAAAATCCTCCAGTTCCAAGACATAAAGTCAGCGGTGCTAGATCCCGTCAAAGTCGGTCCAGAAGAAAGCGCGTCCAAGCAGCCTCCGACTTTCCCCCTCTCCTACGCGGAAACTACTGTTGTGGAATATCCACTCCGAGAATGAAGGAACTGTACTTGCCACTTCAAATACGTTTAATTTCAGCGACCAGCTTCAACCATGTCCGAGTATACCGAGGTACAGCAAAACGTGTCCGCTCCTAACACGAGCGTAAGGTGGAAAAAAAAAAATATATAGAAAAGTCCCCCAAAAGGCTCACACACACGCGCTTCTTACACGCGCTCTCAGTTGCTTCGTAGTCGTCTTACGATGCACACAAAGAAAGCTGCAACATCCTCCCCCGCGCAAAATAGAGTTAGTCAATGTCTAGTCATTTCTAACGGGTACAATAGCTGCACAGGCCGTCGAGTTATAGTCCCATTGGGTAGCCTCACTGTACAAGAGCGTACATTGCCATCTCGACCGGGATGAACTTCGTTGACTCTAGCCAGCTTCCAGATATGTCGAGGTGTCTTATGGTCGTGAAGAAGAACCACGTCCCCTTCCGAAAGCTTCGGGAAGCACTCCGTTGCGTTTGTTTGATGAGCTGACCTGAGCTCGAGGAGATACTCCTGCTTCCATCTTCTCCAAAACATGTCTGCAATTTTCTGTTTGTGTCGCCATCTTCGGATGCTTGACTGGGCTGTCGAGGATTGAACTTCATGCGAAGGTTTCTCGGGTAGTGCCGTTAAGGTCCTGCCTATTAGTAGATGAGCTGGAGTCAGCGCGGCAGGTTCGTCGGGAGTGGAATGAAGAAAGGTGAGAGGTCTGGAGTTAACAACTGCCTCTACTTCATGAAGAAGAGTTTCCATCTCTTCGAATGTGAGGCACTGTCTTCCCAGAATTCGCCGCAAGCAGCTCTTGACCGTCCGTATCAGTCGTTCCCACATTCCGCCCCACCATGCAGCCCGTTCTACGATGAACCTCCAGTTAATACGTCTTGCAGACATAAAGTCTTGTGATTCGGTGCTACGCATTATCCTCCACAAGTCTTGAATGTCCCTCGACGCCATCTTGAAAGCAAGGGCATTGTCGCTGTATATGATAGAAGGAGTTCCCCTTCTTGATATAAATCGTCGGAACGCCATGAGGAACGCTTTCGCCGTTGTATCGGTCACTAACTCGAGATGAATCGATCTCGTCGTGGCACATGTGAAGAGGAGGATATATGACTTAGAGGAGGATTCGTAACCTTTACTAGCTTTGATGTACAACGGTCCCGCAAAGTCGACACCTGTGGTCTCAAAGGGGTGAGTCGGGTTTGTCCGAACGTCTGGCAAAGGCGCAGTTGGCGCTGTGATTCGAGTAGCACGAAACCTTACGCACACCGTGCAGTCGTGTATGATCGACTTCACAATCTGCCTGGCCTGGACTATCCACCACTTCTCTCGCAAGGTCGACAATGTCAGTTGTACCCCTCCATGTAGCGTTAGTTCATGTGCATTCCGAACAATCAGCTTGGATAGCGTGTGCTTCTTTGGTAGCAGAATGGGATGCTTGATATCTTCAGTGTTGTCCGAGCACTGTAGTCTGCCCGTAAGCCGCATCACTCTATTTTCATCGAGCAACGGATTCAGCCTCAGAAGCTTGGATGATTTGGCAATTTGCTCGTTGCGACTGAGTGCGAACGTCTCTTCGGGGTAGACTTCACGTTGCACATGTCTCACCCATAACATCTCGGACTCCGCCACTTCAGATGCCGTAAGCGCCCCTATGTTTTTTACATTAGTGCGGCAATTCCACACAAATCTTCGTATCCATGCGGTAACCCGCACAACGCGGTTGTAACTGCTGTACTTAGAAAGCTCGAATAGAGGAGAAGGCCCCTTTAAATCACCTGCAATCACTAGTGCGGCTCTCAGCTTTTCTTCCTCGACGCTCTCTAAGTCCGCATCTTCTTCACCGCAAGGCTTTGGCCAAACTGTGCGTGGATGGGCAAGCCACCCGGGTCCTTCAAACCACTGTGTGTTCTGACTTAATGACCTGACGGTGAGTCCCCTTGTTAAGGCGTCCGCTCGGTTATCGCAGCCTGGGCAATGCCTCCACTGCTGCTGACGGCTATTCGCCTGGATCTCTGCCACTCTGTTCCTCACGAAGGGTTTCCACCTCGTTGAGTCACCTCGGATCCAGCTTAGCGTAATGGTGGAGTCGGTCCAGAATGTCGTCTCAAGGTTCGACAAAGACAGCGCTTGACTCAGGAACTTGGCTATTCGCACTCCTATCAGGGCCCCCATTAGTTCCAGCCTGGGCAAAGTGATCTTCTGGAGTGGTGCCACTCGTGACTTTGAAAACAGCAGGGATACCTTTGTTTCTCCAATCTCACTCGTGCTCCGTAGGAGGGCGCATGCTCCATATGCCTGCGGACTAGCATCCGTGAAGATGTGCATTTCATAAGTGTACAAAGACCCTTCGGTTGGAAGCACACATCTTTCCACTGAGATCATATGTAGGTCGGGCAGCTCCTTAAGCCAGAGGTTCCATGTCTTCGATATCTCCTCTGGAAGTTTGGAGTCCCAATCTATCTTCGCCTTCCAGAGTTCTTGGAAAAGCATCTTCACTCGAATGGTATACGGTGACAGGTACCCCAGAGGATCGAACAGTCTGGCGGAAGCCTGCAGTATGGACCTCTTGCTGTCTTTCATGTCGGCAATGACATCCAGCAGGTGCTGTGCTGAGAAGCTCAGTCTGTCACTAGATCGGTCCCACATCACCCCAAGTACCTTAGTGTGTGCAGTGTCGACGAATGATTTTCCTTCGCTAGCTCCGCCGGTGTCGGACTGCAGGAACATAGTCTGTAGCTCAGCAGAGTTAGACGCCCATTTGCTTAGTTTCATTCCTGCCCTCTGAAAGATGTCTTCCGCCTTTTGGACCAGATGTTTCCCTTCCAAAACGTTGGCTACGCCCACAAGCAGATCGTCGACATAGAAAGAATTTATTAGTGCCTGGGCCAGATCTTTGTTCGACCCCTCTACTGATCTCAGGTGATGCTGTAGAGTTGCAGTCAGCAGGAAAGGACTTGCCGATGTCCCGAAAGGCACCCTCGTCATTCTCCAACACTCCACTTCAGGCTGTGGATCGTCCAATGTTGGAGCATGGTTAAACCACAAGAAACGGAGAGCATCTCTGTCTTTCTCTCTAATGCCGATTTGCAGAAATGCCTTTCGGATATCCGCTGTGATTGCTATTCTGTGTAGTCTGAAACGCAACAGGACAGGCACCAAATCGGCTCCCAACTTAGGCCCCTTCTCCAAGTGGTCATTCAGCGACGTAGCTCCAGATGCGTGTGATGAGGCGTCAAACACCACACGTATCTTCGTTGTCGTGGATTCGCTACGTACTACTGCCCTGTGAGGCATGTAGTAATGCAAACCAGTCAGGGCTGTGTCTTCCTTGGCCTTCTCGGCGTGCCCATTTTCAAGGTAGCTCCTTATAACCTCGTCATACTTCGTCAAGCAGTCATTTTGGAGTAACCGTCTCGTAAGTCCTCGCAGTCGCCGGTTGGCTTCCTCGAAATTGTCTTCCAATTCTTCTGTACGAGGCTTCCAGGGTAGGGCCACCTCGTACCGGCCGTCCACATAACGAATGTTTCTTTGAAATTCTTCAAGCACCGCTGTGTCATGCTCGTTGTTGTTTGTCGTTACGTCTGCGATTCCAATACTGTCTAACTTCCAGAACTTCTCCAGCACATCATCTGGATCCACACAAACTCCTGTTCTTAAGACGCATATCGTCGTGGCTGCTGAAGTTTCAGCATAGCCATGTGTGACCTGTGAAGGCCCTTGAAACGTCCACCCGAACACTGTTCCAATTGCTACCAACTTGTCATCGTCTGCATGCCTCTTCACTTCTCCTGTCAAGAGCTGCCACATTTCGTCACTGCCTATTAGCAGTCCAATGCTAGCTTCACACTGAACATTGGGAAACAAGGAGTCGTCGGCTATCTGGTGTCCTTGTCGACGAAGCCTTTCGACGAACTCCTGATTAGCTGGAATTTCCGCAAGATCCTTGCAAATGAACGGAATAGTGGTTGCGCGTATGATATAGTCCACAGGACGATACTGACTCCGCAGGTGAAGTTCAACCACTTTCCCTAAGTGGGTCTTGTTAGCGGTAGACGAACTGGCAAAAGTGTTCAACCGCAACTTGCTCTCACCTACAACTTTCAGTTTCAGCTTCTGCGCAATGTCGTCACGGATGAAGGTCAGCTGACTACCTCCATCGATGATGCCACGAAGTTGGGTACACGCGGTGTCAGATGACGCCCATAGTCTGAAGGTCTGCAAAAGAACCTCGGCACGTCCCCGTTGGTCCCTGTGCTGGGTGGTGGTCATTATGTTGGTCACGGTGTCGTTGCTACTTGTCGGACCTGGTCTCTTTGAGGGATCGCAGACGACGGAAGCGTGTCTGTTTCCACAATGTTTACAGACAACGTTAACACGACAGTCCTTGGACCGGTGACCTCTTTTCGTACACCGAAAGCAGCGCATATCCTTTGACAGTTTTTTAATCTTTTCGGCGATCGATAGTCCTGCATTGCAGTCCAGTGTGCTGTGGCCAGTTGATGCACAGAACACGCACTTTGGAGTTCCTTCAACGCATGCTTGGAGAACCGCTCCGGTAGGAATAAGTTTGTTTCTTGCCCCGTTAGTATGTTGGGCCCCTGAAGCCTTCTGACTGTATTGCAGTCCAGACCGTTCTAGGCTATCTAATTCCGCTCTGATGAAGTCGAGGACCTTCGACAACTCATCTGTAGTCTCTACGCCGCAGTCATCTTGAGCAACTGGCCTGGTAGACCTATCCCTGTGCTCTGCGGTCCCGTCGTCGCTGGGGGTCCTCTTGTGTCGATGCATTCGGTGGTACTCAACCACCATCTCTGTAGGGATAGCTGAGAAAAGGATATCGACTATCATCGACGAGTAACTACTTGTTGACACTCCCAGCGCCTTGAGACCTCGCATGTTGGCTTGTAAATGGTCATACAAAGACCGTAGTCCATGTACGTCTCTCTGTGATTTCACAGCTGGTAAATCCCGTAGCCTCGCGAGATACTCCCGTTGTATAAGAGAGGTGTCTCCGAAACGCTGCGATAGTATCTCAATCGCGTCGTCGTAGGAAGACTCTGTTGATTGCAGTCCACGAAGGGAATCAGCTGCTCGTCCTTTCAACGACGTGTTTAGGTACTGGAACTTCTCTGTCTTATTCAGCCGCTGGTTTTCATGTACTGCCGTCTTGAACTGCTCCCAAAATGGTCGCCATTCTGTGAGCTCACCGGCGAAGGTCATCAACTGCAACTTAGGTAGCTTGATCCCCGCTTGGACTTGTTGGTTGATCTGTGGCATACGAGGCGACACTGGCTCCGACTGAGGAGAAGCCATGTGCCGTTCCAAAAGCTGAAAATCAGCCAGCCGTGTCCGTAGTTCCGCAGTCGCATTAGCAGTTTGCTCTTCATATCGGAATACTGCTTCGTACTCCGCGGGTAAATCCTCATCCTTTATGAAGGGCTCGATTTCTGCGTTCACCGCTTGTAGTTCCTTGTAACTTTCTTCTATGCGAGCTAGAAGTCCATTCAAAACGGTCTTACTGACACCGACGTCCTGCCGAAGATCCGTGACCTCGTTCACGAGTCGAGTAATTTGTGCACGCCGTGCTGCTCTTTTAGGCTTAAGCCGGTCCATGATCAGTCTTCGAAACGTTCAATATCTTGTACAGCCAGGCCAGTTCCCGGGTTTCGGCACCAGAAATATGTTGTGGAATATCCACTCCGAGAATGAAGGAACTGTACTTGCCACTTCAAATACGTTTAATTTCAGCGACCAGCTTCAACCATGTCCGAGTATACCGAGGTACAGCAAAACGTGTCCGCTCCTAACACGAGCGTAAGGTGGAAAAAAAAATATATAGAAAAGTCCCCCAAAAGGCTCACACACACGCGCTTCTTACACGCGCTCTCAGTTGCTTCGTAGTCGTCTTACGATGCACACAAAGAAAGCTGCAACAAGTACTTCACGCACGAGCGTCGCACGTGGCGCGATTTGCGTCGCTTGAACTGTCCTCTAACATATATTTTTTCTGGTCGAATTAAAAAATACGACTTTCACACGTTGTTCGATTTAAAATGAAACTACCCACGTACGACTTCTTGATGACGGAAAGATAGCGCCCATGCCATGGAGACAGCACTTCCTGAAGTCTGTTGAGCTTGTTGGTCCACACTTGATCCGTTGGCTTGTGCAGCTCAAAGGGGACACCGAGGTACTTGTCCACCTCCTGCTCCATTGTATGCCCAGGAACACGGCTGGCGCTTCGTCCCACGGCCTCAGCCAACTGCCTATCGACTTGTCGAGGTTACGCTTCGCACCCGAGTGCCTGCAGTATTTCTCTATCGTCTCTAGCGTCTTGTGATCTCCCTCTTTCGTTGTTATGATGACTGCAACAGCATCGGCGTAGGCTAGCAATTTGATGGACTGAGCCTCAAGTTGTATTCCTGTGATGGCTTCATGCTTGATTAAGCTTTGACAAAGAGGCTCCAGGTACGCAGAAAACAGCAGCGGAGACAGGGGACAACCCTGCTTGACTGATGAATAGATGTGTATTGGTTGAGCTAGCTGGCCACTGACCAAAAGTCTCGTGGCCAGACCTTTATCCAGGCGGTTAAGAAAGATAGAAAGGAAAAGGCTTGTCAAGAGACAAATATAGGCTCGTGTGTGATAGCTATAATAGCAAACTGCACAGCACAATGAAGTCAACAGCGATAAGAAAGGAGGGCTCGTCCGGGATTTGAACCCGGGACCTCTCGCACCCTAAGCGAGAATCATACCCCTAGACCAACGAGCCACAAAACCGGTCCACGTGCCGCTGTTCGTCGACCGGAGGCGTAACTACATGATAGAAAGGAAAAGGCTTGTCAAGAAACAAATATAGGCTCGTGTGTGATAGTTATAATAGCAAACCGCATAGCACAATGAAGTCAACCGCGATAAGAAACGAGGGCTAGTCCGGTATGGAACCCGGGACCTGTCGCACCCAAAGCGAGAACCATACTCCTAGACCAAAGAGCCACAAAACCGATCCACGTCCCGCTGTTCGTCGACCGGAGACGTAATTACGTGATAGAAAGGAAAAGGCTTGTCAAGAAACAAATGTAGGTTCGTGTGTGATAGTTATAATAGCAAACCGCATAGCACAATGAAGTCAACAGCGATAAGAAAGGAGGGCTCGTCCGGGATTTCAACTCGGGACCTCTCGCACCCTAAGCGAGAATGATACCCCTAGACCAACGAGCCACAAAACAAGTCCACGTGCCGCTGTTCGTCGACCGGAGGTGTAATTACGTGATAGAAAGGAAAGGCTTGTCAAGAAACAAATGTAGGCTCGTGTGTGATAGTTATAATAGCAAACCGCATAGCACAATGAAGTCAACAGCGATAAGACAGGACGGCTCGTCCGGGATTTGAACCCGGGACTTCTCGCAACCTAAGCGAGAATCATACCCCTAGACCAACGAGCCACAAAACCAGTCCACGTGCCGCTGTTCGTCGACCGGAGGCATAATTACGTGATAGAAAGGAAAACGCTTGTCAAGAAACAAATATAGGCTCGTGTGTGATAGTTATAATAGCAAACCGCATAGCACAATGAAGTCAACAGCGATAAGAAAGGAGGGCTCGTCCGGGATTGGAACCCGGGACCTCTCGCACCCTAAGCGAGAATCATACCCCTAGACCAACGAGCCACAAAACCAGTCCACGTGCCGCTGTTCGTCGACCGGAGGCGTAACTACGTGATATAAAGGAAAAGGCTTGTCAAGAAACAAATATAGGCTCGTGTGTGATAGTTATAATAGCAAACCGCATAGCACAATGAAGTCAACAGCGATAAGAAAGGAGGGCTCGTCCGGGATTGGAACCCGGGACCTCTCGCACCCTAAGCGAGAATCATACCCCTAGACCAACGAGCCACAAAACCAGTCCACGTGCCGCTGTTCGTCGACCGGAGGCGTAACTACGTGATATAAAGGAAAAGGCTTGTCAAGAAACAAATATAGGCTCGTGTGTGATAGTTATAATAGCAAACCGCATAGCACAATGAAGTCAACAGCGATAAGAAAGGAGGGCTCGTCCGGGATTGGAACCCGGGACCTCTCGCACCCTAAGCGAGAATCATACCCCTAGACCAACGAGCCACAAAACCAGTCCACGTGCCGCTGTTCGTCGACCGGAGGCGTAACTACGTGATATAAAGGAAAAGGCTTGTCAAGAAACAAATATAGGCTCGTGTGTGATAGTTATAATAGCAAACCGCATAGCACAATGAAGTCAACCGCGATAAGAAACGAGGGCTAGTCCGGGATGGAACGCGGGACCTCTCGCACCCTAAGCGAGAATCATACCCCTAGACCAACGAGCCACGAAACCAATCCACGTCCCGCTGTTCGTCGACCGGAGACGGAATTAAGTGATAGAAAGGAAAAGGCTTGTCAAGAAACAAATGTAGGTTCGTGTGTGATAGTTATAATAGCAAACCGCATAGCACAATGAAGTCAACAGTGATAAGAAAGGAGGGCTCGTCCGAGATTTCAACCCGAGACCTCTCGCACCCTAAGCGAGAATGATACCCCTAGACCAACGAGCCACAAAACCGGTCCACGTGCCGCTGTTCGTCAACCGGAGGCGTAATTACGTGATAGAAAGGAAAAGGCTTGTCAAGAAACAACGAGCCTTTTTTTTTCCTTTTTTTTTTCACAAGTCTTATACATTCGTACACGTCACATAATGGAAAATTATGTTGAACACTGTATGTGACTCCCAGTCACATCCAGGGAATACGCTCCCGGTCACTTATTTTGCGCAAAACATCTCGTAACCACTTGGGTACGTCATCTCTGTATCGTGCTACTTTGAAGGTTTCCAGCAGTTCTTGCTGGAAATACTCAGAAGGGGGTCTTAAGGGTTCCTCATTCCGGTCCAGCATCTTGAGCTTCCACAGTGCGTGCAGGCCGATTATAATGATCATATCATATCTGGTATCTATCCCCCTAGCCAATGGCAAAAACCTAATTGCATGCTCATTTAAATACAGTGTCTTTTTTCAGCTTTTGTTGTAGGTCGTCCCAAAAAAACATAGCCTCATTGCAGTACAGAAATACGTGGTCAATCGTCTCAGGCACATTACAGAAGCGACAATTAACAGTCCACGGTACAAAAATCCCTTTTGATACAAGCCACGCCTTCACAGGAAGAATACCTGGATGAAGTCGGAAGAAGAAAGTCTTCAAATCCGCTTTAATTGGCATCTTGGTTACACGGCACAAAACATATTTCCCTTTCCCTTCTTGCGATACCGCGCGATACAGAGGTGCTGGAAATAAGGAATCGATAAGATCACTTGCCAGTCGTGTTCTGTCGACTTCAAAAACATATTGCACAGAATATCTACAAAGCAAAAACTTTACACATCCTACAACCTCACTATAAAATCCACGAAGTTTAGTCTTCAGTTTCACTACAGAAACCGCTATGCATGGCAGGTGCTCTCCAATCACACACTGTAACATGGTTCTCAAGACAGGATGGGAAGCGTTCCTGAGAAAGAACAGTTTCATAACAATCTGTTTTACAAACAAATGATGTAGTCCTAGTCCACCGTCTATAACACTTTTGAACAGGTTTTCTCGTCGCGTTGGCTCAAATTTGGAACACCATATCAAAGTTGCAAAAAACCTGTGAAGCACATGAATGTTCTTGCGAGCACACGGGAGAACATGCAGTAAATACACAACCCTGGCAACCAGAAAGATATTGCAGACTTTTGCTCGCTGAAATATAGACAATTCGCTTGGTTTCCACGTGAAAGCCTGCTTACGCACCTTGTTCGCTACCGTCTTCCACACATGGTTCGTATTGATACTATCCTCCAAAGGCACCCCCAAATACTTTGGTAGGCTTGTCTGCCATGTCATGCCCTCATATTCTTTCGGCTTGGATCCCCACTCGCCTGCCCATACACCGACAGATTTATCCTTGTTTAGTTGTGCCCCTGATGCTTCACAGTACCCTTCGACAATTTCCATGACTTTGGCAACGCTTTTCTTATCGACGACGAACACGGCCAGGTCATCAGCATACGCAAGCGTCTTTATCTCTGTGCTGCCAAGTGTATAACCGTGCACGTCAGTGCACTTGTTTATGTTTCGGCACAGGGGTTCTAAGTATAAGTAAAACAGAAGTGGGGACATGGGGCTGCTATGACATACTGAATTCTGCAGTGCAATGGGTTTGCTCACGATTTTATTGATGACCAGGCGAGTCTCAGCCATTGCGTAAGACAAGCGTATCCTGTTTATGAAGATAGGGCCCATATTCACTGCTTCAAGGATGGAAAACAGAAATGAGTGATTCACCCGATCGAACGCTTTGGACAGGTCGAACTGCATCATAGCTGCCTGGTCTCCTTCTAGTCTGCATCTGTCCAGTACCGTCCTTGCCACATGTATATTGCTTTGAATACTACGTCCCTGTATAGCACAGGTTTGATGTTCGCCCACTAGTTTTGGCATGACTTTCTGCATCCTTGCTCCAATGACTTTGGCGAATATTTTGTAGTCGACGTTGGTGAGGGCTATCGGTCTGAAATCTGTCACTTTTGGAACGGATCCGTCAGGGATTTTCTTTGGGATAAGCACTGTACTTGAACGTACCATTGAGTACGGTAGAATGTTGTTAGTCTCAGCCTCACTAAATACCTTCACTAGCACCGCACTCAGCAAATCAACATGTTTCTTGTAGAACTCAGCGCTGATACCATCGGGCCCGGGTGACCGATTGTTCTGCAGGGCTTTGATGGCTTGACGAACTTCGTCTTCTGAAATCGGCGCCTCTAGTTCTTCCTTCGCTTGGTCATCTAGTTGCGGCATCAACTCCGTAGTTCGTTCCTGAGTCATCCCATCCCCAGCTGGGCGCGCATTTCCCAACAGAGAATTATAATAATTCCAGAAACATCCTTCTATGTCCTTCTGCGTATCAACCTTCCGTCCACCGTCACTTATTTCAGTAATCTTGTTCCGAACGGAATGCATTCTTTCTTTCTGGTGAAAATATTTGCTTGGCCGCTCATCCGGCAAGAATCTTTGTGACCTTGCTCTTATCATGGCGCCCTGACACTTGCTTTCTTCGATAAGACTGAGCCCGAGCTTTGTATCCTGAATATCTTCCAAGAATTCTCCTGGCATCTCAGATTCCATCTTGATCAGAGTGCACAATCTTTTCTTCAATATGTTTTCTTCATACTTCTTTTTATATTACGTTATACTGCGTCTTTCAATTGCCGACTCGCGCACTTTCTGTTTCGCAATTTCCCACTGTACACCATAGGCTTGCTCCGAATGTTTCATCTGTACAATGAGCTGTCTTACAAAGTAGTTAAAGTTTGCATCTTCTAACAGTTCGTTGTTGAGCTTCCACTGTTGCCACCCACAATTTCTTATCTTATCAGCCACATCTCCAAGCGTTGCAAGAACCATACAGTGATCACTAAAATGGACGGGTAATAGACTGTACCTACCAACTCCGTTGCGCTTTTGCTCCGACACATATATACGATCAAGTCGTGCGTCGCTGCCCCTTTGGTAGTGCGTATACCTCATCGGTTCTTTCACACATTCTGCTATATCCACCATTTCCATACAGTGCTGTCCTCAAGTCCAGGTCCCTCCTCTCAAGCTTGTTTCTTATCCCCTGCCACTGTCCGTCCAGTTCCTCTTTTGGCACCACACTTAGCATCCACTTCAGCTTCTGTTTGAACTTGACTAAGGGTGGCGTTGGTTTTTCCCAGCACTCTACTTCGTCCGTTCTGAAAGACCAAAGAGAATGAAGGCCGAGAACTACCAGGCACGAGACTATATGTTCCTCCTGCGTGCTTGCAACTCGGAGGTACTTAAGGTTCTGCCACCGAAGCTTCAAGTCTTGGTCTATGAAGCCCTTGAAGATGTCCCAAAACTAGATTGCCCTCTTGCAGTGCAGGAAGACGTGCAATAGTGTTTCCTCTTCTTGGTGCCCAAGGTGTTAAGAAGCCCTTTCTTTCTAGCCATGCTTGTACTGGCAAAACTTCCCAGTGGAACAGAAAAAAGAAGTCCTTCGAACCAGTGGGAATTAACATTTTCCGGACCTTTCTTAATACGCCTTCTTCCCCATTCGGAGGATTACATTGTCTGTACAGAGGAGTCGGTACTATTGCAGATATTGTATCCCAGTACAGAGTCTTCTTCTTTACCGTTGCGAGGTAGTCCCACGAAAACCGTTCTTCAAAGAAACCTACAGCATCTGCTACCTTTTTGTAAAATGAAAGGACGGCGGAACGACGGTAGCTACAGTTTCCTGTGACTGTCCATCTGCTGAGATAAGGGTTGCCGAGCAACCGAAGTGCAGACCTTAGCAGCGGGTCCTTCTGATCTCGGAAATACATAAATCTGTGTACTTGCAGTTTGATGATAACGTTGACCAATCCGATGCCTCCTTTCTTCAGGCTTAGGAACAAGTTTGACCGCCTCATCTTCTCCATTGGGGATTTCCAAATGAATATAGCGCATTCCCTGTGAAACCTGTTCATGGCGCCCTTGTTGATGCTGATGCACTGTGCTGCATAAAAAATTGCCGGGTACAAGACGGAATTACGTACGTAAGCTTTACTGGGGAGCGACAGATATCTGCCGTGCCATGCGACACGTTTTGCCGATACCAGACTCAATCTCTTTGCCCACATATCGCCCCTGTCTTCATTGAAGTGGATTCCCAAATACTTTCCCACCGTTGTCGTCCACGTTATTTGCATAAACTTCTCCGGTACATGTCTACAGCTTCCTACCCAGGCTCCTGATGATTTCTTCAAGTTGAGTGCTGCACCCGATACTCTCGTGAAATCCTTGATGATGGCGACGCCTTCACAGACTTGGGGCTTGGAAGAACAGATGATGGCTACGTCATCCGCATATGCTAGGAGATTGACGTGTTCCGTGCCTAACTGGAGGCCTCTGATGTTACGGTTTTCCACCAACTTCTTGCACATCGGTTCCAGATACAGAGCAAAAAGTATCGGGGACGGGGGGGCAGCCTCGTCTAACGGATGAGTGTATTGGAATACTTTTGCCGATCTGACCGTTCACCAGAAGTCTTGCAGTAACTTGGTTATAGCAGACTTTAATCCATTTGATGAGGAGGTCCCCTGCTTTACATTTGTCTGATACAGCAAACAGGAAACTGTGGCACACTCTGTCAAATGCCTGAGAAAGATCTGTCTGCAGCACAGCAAAGGCTTGAGAAGAGACCTCAGCAAGTTCACACACAGTTCTCATAACATGTAGAATCCATGAAATCGACCTGCCGTGTATACCATATGGTTGGTGAATGCCAATTACCATCTGCAGTCCAGTTTCCAACCTCGTGGCTAGGATCTTCGCAAGGATTTTATAATCTGTGCACATTAGGCTGATGGGCCTGTAGTCCGTAACACAGGGATGTTCGTTGGTTCTCTTCTTTTTCGGTATGAGGACGGTGAGTGCCTGTCTCATGCTGGGTGGCAACAATCCCCTTCTTGCAATATCTTCAAAAACCAGTTTCAGAATACTGCTTAGCTCCTCGCTGAAAGTTTTGTAAAATCCGGCTCCAATCCCATCTATACCTGGTGACTTGTTTCTTCCTAAACTGTTAATCGCTCGCCTTATCTCATCATCTTGTAGGCCTCCGTTGATCCTCTCCTGGCACTGTTGATCAATGACGGGGAAATCGTTTAGCCAGGTTTCATATTCTGTCTTGTTGGTTTCCTTCTCTTTGAATAATTCAACATAATGCCGGTGGAAAGCCTCCTCAATCTCCCCTTGCTTTGTGATTTGCATGCCACGCACGTAGATTTCTTTGATGTTGTTCTCTTGAGTTCTTTCTCTCTGTTTCAATTGAAAAACTTTATAGGGCGTTTCTTCTCTTCCTACTGCCTGTACCCTGCTTCTTATCATTGCACCGTGGTGTTTTCTTCGTACAGCTTGTGAAGCTCTTTCTTTACTTTCTTTATGTCTTCCTTAAACTCTCCTGGTTTCATGCATTCAGCTTCAGCCAGCTCTTCTAGGATGCTTGTCAGGTGATTCATCCCTTTCTTTTTTTTCAAAAACTTTTGCTTGTGAGAATTCTATTGACGCTCTTTTAATCTCATGCTTGAACTCTTCCCAAGTTACGGCAGTGATGTCACCCTCTCTGCTATAACCTTCTATCATTGCCATGATTTTGTCTTTGAAAGCATCGTCCTCCAATATACTTTTGTTCATTTTCCAGATACTCTTATACTCTTCTTACCTTTCCGCCTTGATGCATTGTTCTTCATTCCAATGGTTATGCTCACGAGAGCGTGATCAGAGAAAAATTGAGGTTTCACCTGATAGCCTCCTAGAAATGGCAGTAACGATCCTGAAGCATATATCCTATCGAGCCTTGCGTGCGAGCTTCCTTGAAAGTGTGTGTACGATATGTTTCCTTTCGGGCTTGCATCCCAGACGTCCACTAGGTCCTCTTTCCTCGTAAGAATTTCCAATTCCTTTCTGCTTGGGTCACTTTCCATTCGCTTGTTGCTGCGATCCTCTTTCTTTAACACACAGTTAACGTCTCCGCAAACAACAAGAGGCCACGCCACATTTATGAACTGTTCCAGCGATTGAAAGAAATTTTTCTGTTCTCCTGAATCAAGCGGTCGACAACACACAACCGGCCGCTTTGGTCCAAAACATAGTCCACTACTATAAGCCCCGCCTTCTTCCTGACGAGAATCAAGCTTCCGGCGCACTTTCCTGTTGCTGAAGAATGATAGCAGAAAAAATCAGTTTTGAAGAAATTAACGAGTTCCTTTTCATCTTCGAGCGTTGAGACCTTGGTTTCTTGTAGGCAAGCAACATCGATCTTTTCCGAAGATAACAAGTTGGCTATCAAACACTTTCTTCTGTACGACCGAAGACTTACAAGATTTAGCGTTGCCAATTTTATGTTGTTATCACGTCCCATCTTGCTTTATGATAGACGCTGCTCTTGTCTTCTTTCACTTAGTAGAAACCAGGTTCGTCTAGCTGAGACGATCCAAATTCTTCTAAAGGAATTTCCGTTGTGAGGCCTTGTTCATGACATACTTTCTTCTTTGGGCCTAAATCTTGTTTTTCTTGTCGGCCGTCCACAGTTCCACGATTCTTATCGTTTATTTCTTCACCCTTCCGTTTCCCTGCTGAGTCGTCGACATGCCCGCACTTTGTTGGTTCCTGATGTTTTTCCTGTTTCCGCTCGCATTTATCCAGAGATATCTATGTTTTCGTCCGTTCGATGTTGGCGCTCAAACCTTCGAGAATCATACCCCTAGACCAACGAGCCACGAAACCAATCCACGTCCCGCTGTTCGTCGATCGGAGGCATAATTACGTGCTAGAAAGGAAAAGGCTTGTCAAGAAACAAATATAGGCTCGGGTGTGATAGTTATAATAGCAAACCGCATAGCACAATGAAGTCTACAGCGATAAGAAACGAGGGCTCGTCCGGGATTTGAACCCGGGACCTCTCGCACCCAAAGCGAGAATCATGCCCCTAGACCAAAGAGCCACGAAACCAATCCACGTCTCGCTGTTCGTCGACCGGAGGCGTAATTACGTGCTAGAAAGGAAAAGGCTTGTCAAGAAACAAATATAGGCTCGGGTGTGATAGTTATAATAGCAAACCGCATAGCACAATGAAGTCAACAGCGATAAGAAACGAGGGCTCGTCCGGGATTTGAACCCGGGACCTCTCACACCCAAAGCAAGAATCATACCCCTAGACCAACGAGCCACGAAACCACTCCACCTCCCGCTGTTCGTCGACCGGAGGCGTAATTACGTGCTAGAAAGGAAAAGGCTTGTCAAGAAAAAAAATATAGGCTCGGGTGTGATAGTTATAATAGCAAACCGCATAGCACAATGAAGTCTACAGCGATAAGAAACGAGGGCTCGTCCGGGATTTGAACCCGGGACCTCTCGCACCCAAAGCGAGAATCATACCCCTAGACCAACGAGCCACGAAACCAATCCACGTCCCGCTGTTCGTCGACCGGAGGCGTAATTACGTGCTAGAAAGTAAAAGGCTTGTCAAGAAACAAATATAGGCTCGGGTGTGATAGTTATAATAGCAAACCGCATAGCACAATGAAGTCAACCGCGATAAGAAACGAGGGCTCGTCCGGGATTTGAACCCGGGACCTCTCACACCCAAAGCAAGAATCATACCCCTAGACCAACGAGCCACGAAACCACTCCACCTCTCGCTGTTCGTCGACCGGAGGCGTAATTACGTGCTAGAAAGGAAATGGCTTGTCAAGAAACAAATAGTGGCTCGGGTGTGATAGTTATAATAGCAAACCGCATAGCACAATGAAGTCTACAGCGATAAGAAACGAGGGCTCGTCCGGGACCTCTCGCACCCAAAGCGAGAATCATACCCCTAGACCAACGAGCCACGAAACCAATCCACGTCCCGCTGTTCGTCGACCGGAGGCGTAATTACGTGCTAGAAACGAAAAGGCTTGTCAAGAAACAAATATAGGCTCGGGTGTGATAGTTATAATAGCAAACCGCATAGCACAATGAAGTCTACAGCGATAAGAAACGAGGGCTCGTCCGGGACCTCTCGCACCCAAAGCGAGAATCATACCCCTAGACCAACGAGCCACGAAACCAAACCACGTCCCGCTCTTCGTCGACCGGAGGCGTAATTACGTGCTAGAAAGGAAAAGGCTTGTCAAGAAACAAATAATGGCTCGGGTGTGATAGTTATAATAGCAAACCGCGTAGCACAATGAAGTCTACAGCGATAAGAAACGAGGGCTCGTCCGGGACCTCTCGCACCCAAAGCGAGAATCATACCCTTAGACCAACGAGCCACGAAACCAAACCACGTCCCGCTGTTCGTCGACCGGAGGCGTAATTACGTGCTAGAAAGGAAAAGGCTTGTCAAGAAACAAATAATGGCTCGGGTGTGATAGTTATAATAGCAAACCGCATAGCACAATGAAGTCTACAGCGATAAGAAACGAGGGATCGTCCGGGACCTCTCGCACCCAAAGCGAGAATCATACCCCTAGACCAACGAGCCACGAAACCAAACCACGTCCCGCTGTTCGTCGACCGGAGGCGTAATTACGTGCTAGAAAGGAAAAGGCTTGTCAAGAAACAAATAATGGCTCGGGTGTGATAGTTATAATAGCAAACCGCATAGCACAATGAAGTCTACAGCGATAAGAAACGAGGGCTCGTCCGGGACCTCTCGCACCCAAAGCGAGAATCATACCCCTAGACCAACGAGCCACGAAACCAAACCACGTCCCGCTCTTCGTCGACCGGAGGTGTAATTACGTCCTAGAAAGGAAAAGGCTTGTCAAGAAACAAATAATGGCTCGGGTGTGATGGTTATAATAGCAAACCGCACAGCACAATGAAGTCTACAGCGATAAGAAACGAGGGCTCGTCCTGGATTTCAACTCGGGACCTCTGGCACCCAAAGCGTGAATCACACCCCTAGACCAACGAGCCACGAAACCAATGCACGTCCCGCTGTTCGTCGACCGGAGGCGTAATTACGTGCTAGAAAGGAAAAGGCTTGTCAAGAAACAAATAATGGATCGGGTGTGATAGTTATAATAGCATACCGCATAGCACAATGAAGTCAACAGCGATAAGAAACGAGGGCTCGTCCGGGATTTGAACCTGGGACCTCTCGCACCCAAAGCCAGAATCATACCCCTAGACCAACGATCCACCAAACCAATCCACGTCCCGCTGTTCGTCGACCGGAGGCGTAATTACGTGCTAGAAAGGAAAAGGCTTGTCGAGAAACAAATAATGGCTCGGGTGTGATAGTTATAATAGCAAACCGCATAGCACAATGAAGTCAACAGCGATAAGAAACGAGGGCTCGTCCGGGATTTGAACCCGGGACCTCTCGCACCCAAAGCGAGAATCATACCCCTAGACCAACGAGCCACGAAACCAATCCACGTCCCGCTGTTCGTCGACCGGAGGCGTAATTACGTGCTAGAAAGGAAAAGGCTTGTCAAGAAACAAATATAGGCTCGGGTGTGATAGTTATAATAGCAAACCGCATAGCACAATGAAGTCTACAGCGATAAGAAACGAGGGCTCGTCCGGGACCTCTCGCACCCAAAGCGAG
The DNA here is from genome assembly GCF_037126465.1 of Ornithodoros turicata. Taxonomy (NCBI): domain Eukaryota; kingdom Metazoa; phylum Arthropoda; class Arachnida; order Ixodida; family Argasidae; genus Ornithodoros; species Ornithodoros turicata. The sequence goes on from NC_088201.1 coordinate 176,568,614, forward strand.
AATCATACCCCTAGACCAACGAGCCACGAAACCAAACCACGTCCCGCTCTTCGTCGATCGGAGGCGTAATTACGTGCTAGAAAGGGAAAGGCTTGTCAAGAAACAAATAATGGCTCGGGTGTGATAGTTATAATAGCAAACCGCATAGCACAATGAAGTCTACAGCGATAAGAAACGAGGGCTCGTCCGGGACCTCTCGCACCCAAAGCGAGAATCATACCCCTAGACCAACGAGCCACGAAACCAAACCACGTCCCGCTCTTCGTCGACCGGAGGTGTAATTACGTCCTAGAAAGGAAAAGGCTTGTCAAGAAACAAATAATGGCTCGGGTGTGATGGTTATAATAGCAAACCGCACAGCACAATGAAGTCTACAGCGATAAGAAACGAGGGCTCGTCCTGGATTTCAACTCGGGACCTCTCGCACCCAAAGCGTGAATCACACCCCTAGACCAACGAGCCACGAAACCAATGCACGTCCCGCTGTTCGTCGACCGGAGGCGTAATTACGTGCTAGAAAGGAAAAGGCTTGTCAAGAAACAAATAATGGCTCGGGTGTGATAGTTATAATAGCATAACGCATAGCACAATGAAGTCAACAGCGATAAGAAACGAGGGCTCGTCCGGGATTTGAACCTGGGACCGCTCGCACCCAAAGCCAGAATCATACCCCTAGACCAACGATCCACGAAACCAATCCACGTCCCGCTGTTCGTCGACCGGAGGCGTAATTACGTGCTAGAAAGGAAAAGGCTTGTCGAGAAACAAATAATGGCTCGGGTGTGATAGTTATAATAGCAAACCGCATAGCACAATGAAGTCAACAGCGATAATAAACGAGGGCTCGTCCGGGATTTGAACCCGGGACCTCTCGCACCCAAAGCGAGAATCATACCCCTACACCAACGAGCCACGAAACCAATCCACGTCCCGCTGTTCGTCGACCGGAGGCGTAATTACGTGCTAGAAAGGAAATGGCTTGTCAAGAAACAAATAATGGCTCGGGTGTGATAGTTATAATAGCAAACCGCATAGCACAATGAAGTCTACAGCGATAAGAAACAAGGGCTCGTCCGGGATTTGAACCTGGGACCTCTCGCACCCCAAGCCAGAATCATACCCCTAGACCAACGATCCACGAAACCAATCCACGTCCCGCTGTTCGTCGACCGGAGGCGTAATTACGTGCTAGAAAGGAAAAGGCTTGTCGAGAAACAAATAATGGCTCGGGTGTGATAGTTATAATAGCAAACCGCATAGCACAATGAAGTCAACAGCGATAAGAAACGAGGGCTCGTCCGGGATTTGAACCCGGGACCTCTCGCACCCGAAGCGAGAATCATACCCCTAGACCAACGACCACCTTTATTTTTCCACCTTTTTTCCAGCTTTATTTTTCAGAGCTTACTACTCTGAGTCACGTCGACTCAATACCTCACAATACCATACACAATACGACAAAATCACAGAGAGAGAATACGATGTTTCTCCTCTATACCGGACACGTTAATAACACAATTTCTACAAAACATTCAGCCTTTCGCAGACTGTATCTAACCACTCAGGCACTTCTAAGAGCTGAGTACAAGCTAACTTTACCTGCAGTAGTTCGGCTTTGAAATATTTCATAGGAGGACACAAGGGCTCTTCGTTCCTATCGGCCATACGAAGCTTCCACAAACAGTACATGGCAACAAGAAGAACGATATCGTATCTCACATTTTCCCCGGGGCGTAATGGGAGGAAGCGGATAGTGTGAGGATTAAGCGAAAGACGGCGCTTAAGGACTTTGAACTGTAAGTCATCCCAAAAGAATAAAGCTTCTGTGCAGTCCAGAAAAAGGTGATCGACAGTCTCGGGCGTGTTGCAAAATCTGCAATTCACGGACCACGGAACATAGAATCCCTTCTGTTGAAGCCAAGCTTTCACGGGCAGTGTGGACGTGTGTAATTTAAAGAAAAATGACTTCATGTTGGGCTTGACCGGCATCTTCCTGACTGCACAATACATCCGTGCCGTGCCATCCGGAGGGGATTTGACGGTAGATGGGCACAGGAAAGAGTACATCGAGAAGATGAGCTACCAACGTTTTCTTGGCGACAGAAAAGAGGTACTCTAAGCTGAATCTAGCCTTCAAGAAGTTTAGGCTCTCGACAACCTCTTTGTAGAACCCGCTTAAGCGTAGACTTTCTTCGTGAAACCCAACATATATATTGGGAATGTAGTTGTACGCAAGGGCCCGCTTGATGGTTTCCAGAATCGGGTGTGACCTCTGCCTATAAAAAAACAGTCTCATGACGAGTTGCTTGATGTAGAGATGCTGTAAGCCTAGTCCGCCGTCCTTGACTTTCTTGAACAGGTTTTGTCTTCACATCCTTTCGAACGTTGAACACCATATTGTGGTGGCAAATATGCGATGACAACGATGTATAATTTTGCGGAAGTATTGCAGGACTTGCATGAGGTAAATCAGCTTAGCGGCCAGAAAAACATTGCACACAGAAGCTCGTTGAAACATTGAGAGATCTTGTTTTTTCCAGGTCGAAGCATGTGTCCTAATGTTTTGTAATCGCTCCGACCACAAGGAGGTCGTGTTACAACTTTTGTCTAACGGGACCCCAAGGTAGCAAGAACCACGGGTTTGCCACTGAACGCCACAAAAGAATTCCGGGGCTGTTCTCCATTGACCGCACCATATCCCCAGAGATTTGTCCTTGTTTAGACGTGCCCCAGAAACTTGACCAAACACATGAAGTTCGTGAATAACTTTGACGACACTTGGCTTGTCTGTCACGAGAAACGCAAGGTCATCCGCGTACGCCACGACCTTCACCACAGCGTCGCGAAGCTCGAAACCACGTATGTCATCACGAGAGATGATACGCTGGCATAACGGCTCAAGGTATAGATCAAATAGTAGGGACGACATGGGACAGCCTTGTCGTACTGAAGCTGGAAGGGGCACTGGCGCGGTAAGAGTGCCGTTAATTACCAGGCTCGTTGCAACCTGTTCATAGCACAACTTGATTCGGCTTACGAACTTGTCTCCCATGTTGACGTAATGCAAGAGCGAAAACAAATAATCGTGACACACCCGATCAAAAGCCTTAGAGAGGTCCACTTGCAGCAGGGCTACATGACTTCCTTCAAGTCGACACCAGTCTAGAACTGAGCGGACAACATGGATGTTTGTTTGTATGGTCCTGTTCCTGATTGTGCATGTCTGATGATCGCCAACAAGTTGTGTCACCACAAGCTGGAGCCTGGCAGCAAGTACTTTGGCATACACCTTATAGTCCACATTACTGAGTGTGATAGGCCGATAATCGGTCACCTTGGGTAACCGTGTCTCCGCCACTTTTTTGGGTATGAGCACAGTATGGGACCTTCGAAAACTGTGCGAGAAGATCCCGTTAGTCTCAGCTTCCGCGTAGACGCATTGTAGAGTGGGCACCAGCAGGTCCACGTACCGCTTGTAGAACTCAGCTCCCAAGCCATCAGGTCCAGGAGAACGGTTAAAATTCAAACTCTGTATTGCAGAATGGATTTCCGCCTCTGTAATTTCAGCGTCCAGGACATCTTTCTCTTGCTCGTTTAACTTGGGCATATGAGAGAGAAACGACTGGATCAAATCGAGCCACGAAACCAATCCACGTCCCGCTGTTCGTCGACCGGAGGCGTAATTACGTGCTAGAAAGGAAAAGGCTTGTCAAGAAACAAATAATGGCTCGGGTGTGATAGTTATAATAGCAAACCGCATAGCACAATGAAGTCTACAGCGATAAGAAACGAGGGCTCGTCCGGGATTTGAACCCGGGAGCTCTCGCACCCTATGCGAGAATCATACCCCTAGACCAACGAGCCACGAAACCAATCCACGTCCCGCTGTTCGTCGACCGGAGGCGTAATTACGTGCTAGAAAGGAAAATGCTTGTCAAGAAACAAATAATTTTTTTGCCATTTTTTCTTTATTCTAAAGAAATCGAACCGTGAAGTTCACGTCACAAAATAACACTCGATGCCTACTTAGGCAGCTTAGACACACAAAATTGCATAGTCAGGAAATATCACTAGATAACACAGTTGGTTAATAAATTGCACAATCTTGCTGCTGACAGTTAGTTCACACACTTCATTGCATTGTCTCACACTTCTGTGCGGTTCTGCGCTTCATAAACCACAGCACTCAAAGTGAGAATGCCCCGCAACCAACTTGGGTTTCCGGCGATCCTACCGTGGAGCAATTTAATGCAATTGCTTTCTTGAGGTCTGGAACGACGTCCTCGTGGCGCCCAGATGACTCGAGAATGTCCACCATCCAGATGACGATGGCCACAAAGCGGGACCAGGGTGTACACATATTCTCTTTGCAGTTCGCAAAATCTTGCCGATAGCTCCAGAGGGAGTAAATACCCACTGCTGTGATGATTTCCAGCGCTCCCTTGCGCTGCTGATCTTTCTCTTCTTTAAAGTCCAGGAACTTCATGTGTTCCCATTGGATGTGATTTTCAGCACACATGTTGCTTTTTACTGCACCCCAGAATTGCACGGCGTTCCTACAGTTAAGGAACACGTGGATCAGGGTTTCTTCCTCCATGAAACAACTGTCGCATTTCAACGACCATGGGATAAAAAAACCCTTTCCGCTTTTCCATGTCTTGACCGGCAGAGTCTCGGTATGAAACCTTACAAAGCAGCCTTTTACCCAGGTGGGAATAGGAAGACGTGAAATTTTCTTGAAAACGTCAGATTTTTCTCGGTGCAAGAAATAACTTCTGTAAAGAGGGAGTGGGAACAAAAGGTCGATAACGTCCCAATACAGTTTGCGCCTGTTGACCGTGCTCAGATATTCCCATGAGAACCTCTGGGTTAGAAAAAGCACAGCTTCAGCCATGTCTTTATAGAATCGAAGCGCGTTTTGTTTCTTCGGTATGACTGCCGTTGAGACGATCCAGGGCGTCAAGTACGGTGCACCCATAGATTGCACTGCTTCTCGAAAGTGGCCGTTTTTTTCATCCCTAAATAGGATGAAGCGGTGTATCACTAGTTTCACAGCCACGTTTACACGCTGGACCCCCCCCCCCCCCCCCGTTCTTTGGATATGAAGAGGTTGCTGCGCCGCATTTTCTCCATTTGGGAGCGCCACACGAATGTTGCGAAAATGCGATGGATCCTCTGTGCCGTCGTTCCATCGCAAACCTCGGCCTGTGCGTGGTACAGGACTGCTGGGTACAGCGAGGTGTTACATATGAGAGATCGGTTAAGAATGGAGACGCACCTCCCATTCCACATTGTTAGTGCTCCCTTTAAACGGTTTATCTTGGTTTCCCATTCCTCTGACACTCTGCGAGTTTGATTGAAAGACACCCCAAGGTATCGATCGATCTGAGATGTCCAACTTGTCCCCTTGTACCTGGCTGGAGTGTCAGTCCACGGGCGAACCCATGATCCAGTTGTTTTCTTAACTAGTTCAACTGCGCTCCTGATGCGTCGCAAAATCTTCGTACTTCGTCTATTGCCGCTTCAATGCCTTCCTTGGTGGAGCACACGAGTGTTACATCGTCGGCATAAGCGAGCAGCTTCGTCCGTGTATTCTATCGTTTGCCTGGATGATGCGGCACAGTGGTTCGATGTACAGAGCGAACAGGATCGGCGACAGTGGACATCCCTGCCGCACAGACCGACTGACAGGTATCTCTTTACTTGTTCTTCCGTTTATTACCAGAGAAGTTGTTAACTCACGGTAGCAGGTTTGTAACCATCTGATCGTAAATTTCCCTAATCCATACCAGTCCATCAAACGGAAAAGGAATGAGTGTGACACTCTGTCAAAGGCTAGGCTTAAGTCAAGTTGCAGCACCGCAATGGGGATGCCATACGCTTCCGCTTTTTCACACATCATCCTCATTAGGTGCAGTTGTGTGCTGATGCGTCGCCGTTTCAGTCCGTAACATTGGTGTGGTCCTATAACATGCTGCAGAGCTACTTGCAGTCGTCTCACCAAGATTTTCCCCAAAATCTTGTAATCAGTTGACAACAGACTGATTGGCCGAAAGTGGTTTACCTCCGTCGGTTCCGATGTGTTTGACTTCGGAATCAGGACCGTTATGGCTTGGCGCATTGAAGGTGGCAGCAGACCTCTTCTGTAGATGTCCGCGTACACACTCGCGAGGATGTCAGCCAGCGGCTGTCTAAACTTTTTATAGAATGCTGTGCCGATGACATCCGGGCCAGGAGCTTTATTTCCCGAGAGCTCTCCAATGGCAGTGTCGACGTCATTTGCTGATATGGGTTGATCCAGATACTCTCTTGCTGCGTCAGAAATTTGGGGCACTTCCTTGAAGAGCGTTTCGTGTTTCATCGCTTGAGTGCGGTCTTCATTAAAAAGCTTCTCATATTCAGTAACAAAAAGCTGCTCGATGCCCTTGGGGTCTGTTAAGGTGTTTTCTCAGATTTTTATGCTGTTTATCTGTTTTCTTTTGTGTTGTTTCTTCTCTAACGTGAGATAGACTTTTGACGGCACTTCATCTCGTTCTATCAGACTAGCCCGGCTCCTGATCATTGCTCCTCGGCATCTTGTGTTATGAATATTTTCCAAAATGCTTCTACATTGCTTGCTGTCTGCTGAGTATGCTCCAGGGTTTCCTTCCTCGAGACTTATTAAACTTCGCAAGTTCTGCATTGCGGATGACTCTTGAGCTTTCCTCTGTGCACTTTTTTTTGTCCGAGTAGCTGATCGCCGCTTGCCTGAACTCAACCTTAAAACCTTCCCAGGAACATGCATCGATTTTCCCGCCTTTCACCAAGGCTAGCAGCATTTCATTCGTTTCTTCCACAAAAGCTTCCTCTTCCAACACGCTTTCGTTTATAGCTTCCACGGTAACGGCTTTCCAGTTCTGTTTTGAGCTGTCCGTTTAGTTTCAACGTGTACTTTTACGAAGCCGTGATCCGATAACTGAATGAGGGCTCGTCCGGGATTTGAACCCGGGACCTCTCGCACCCGAAGCGAGAATCATAACCCTAGACCAACGAGCCACAAATCCCGCCTACGTCCCGCTGTTCGTCGACCGGAGGCGTAATTACGTGATAGAAAGGAAAAGGCTTGTGAAGATACAAATATAGGCTCGTGTGTGGTAGTTGTAATAGCAAACCGCATAGCACAATGAAGTCAACAGCGATAAGAAACGAGGGCTCGTCCGGGATTTGAACCCGGGACCTCTCGCACCCTAAGCGAGAATCATACCCCTAGACCAACGAGCCACAAAACCCGCCTACGTCCCGCTGTTCGTCGACCCGAGGCGTAATTACGTGATAGAAAGGAAAAGGCTTGTGAAGATACAAATATAGGCTCGTGTGTGATAGTTGTAATAGCAAACCGCATAGCACAATGAAGTCAACAGCGATAAGAAACGAGGGCTCGTCCGGGATTTGAACCCGGGACCTCCCGCACCCAAAGCGAGAATCATGCCCCTAGGCCAACGAGCCACGGAACCAGCCCACGTCCCGCTGTTCGTCGACCGGAGGCGTAATTACGTGCTAGAAAGGAAAAGGCTGGTCAAGAAACAAATAATGGCTCGGGTGTGATAGTTATAATAGCAAACCGCATAGCACAATGAAGTCTACAGCGATAAGAAACGAGGGCTCGTCCGGGACCTCTCGCACCCAAAGCGAGAATCATACCCCTAGACCAACGAGCCACGAAACCAATCCACGTCCCGCTGTTCGTCGACCGGAGGCGTAATTACGTGCTAGAAAGGAAAAGGCTTGTCAAGAAACAAATACTGGCTCGGGTGTGATAGTTATAATTGCAAACCGCATAGCACAATGAAGTCTACAGCGATAAGAAACGAGGACTCGTCCGGGATTTGAACCCGGGACCTCTCGCACCCAAAGCGAGAATCATACCCCTAGACCAACGAGCTTTTTTTCTATTTATATCTTTACTTATTTACATATATACAAAAACGCCATGGACGTTCTTGTCCAGACATCCTCGTGGGTGCCCTCTACGGTACATTTACAAAGCAGGTTTCTTCAAAGCCATATCATATACCTTTGTGAACTATGAACGATAGTTAAACTCTGGAAGTACTTCAGACAGCAGATTGCCAGCATTTTTTTCCTTTTTCACCAGCCCACGAGAGCTCGCCTCTTGTATTGCGTTAGTAGGACAGTACTTGCTTGTTTTCTTTTCTTTACTTTCCTTCTTTCTTCTCTCTTTGCTCGCACACGTTGATATTACTCCACTTGGTTAATCGCGTTTTTCCAGCCTTGTGGTTCCCTGCCTGGGTACTCGGTCAAAACTTATTGTACTTTCTGTAGCTGGAAGTAGAACCTATCCCATGCATCGACAATCTGAAGGTGTCTCTCAGATACTGCTGTTCGTGTGTACCAGATTGCCTGTAGACTTAACAAAACTATGATTTGTTCAGACTCATTCGCCATGCAGTCACCACTCAAAGTTTTAAGTTGCATCCAGTCTGGTCTCATTGTCCTTCCTAATGCATCACCGAGGTCCCCCCAGAAGAAGTACGATATTTTGCACTCCTGAAATACATGTGCCAATGTCTCTTCCTCATTGCACATCACACACTGGCTTCCCTGTGGGACGTGGAATTTCTTTTTTTTCAACCACAGGTTCACTGGAAGCGTTTCTGTATAAAACTTGGTATAAAAATTCTTCGAAGCTGTGCTTACTGGCATTTTCCTCACTTTAAGTAGAACACCATTTTCTTCCATATGCTCATTTATTCTATAGAGTGGTGCAGGGAAGATGCTGTTAACCGTGTTCCAGTACAATTTCTTCCTTTTAACCGTCATAAGGTAATCCCAGGAGTACTTCCCAGTGAAAAAATTCACTGCGTCAGCTATCTCTTTGTAGTAGCTTAACTCCGCTGTTTTCTTCCTCTGTTGTGCTGTCGAGACAACCCATGGCGCGAGATAAGATGTTCCTAATGTCTGTATCGCCTCTCTTACGTGTGCGTTGTTTTCGTCGCGGTGAACAAGGGTTTTAACCATGACATTGATAAGGCCGAAGCCTCCTCTTTTAACAGGCAAGTGCAGGTTCGTGCGGCGCATACGTTCCATTGTTGAGCCCCATACAAAAGTCGCAAAGATCCTATGAATTCTCTGTATCGTCTGAGAGTGGAGTGGCATTATTGGAGCTGCAATGACAGACGGCCGAACAGTGCGGGTGCAACAGGTTTACTGAGAATGAGAAAACGTGGGCGGGTGCGCATGCATAGATGCGCACGTACCAGAAATGATGTCGTTGTCGTTTGTTCCCCAACACCCCCCCTCGACGACTAGCCATCAACGAGGCCTAAACGGCCCCTGAGGTTCTGCAGTCTTGCTCGCGACAGTGGCTTCGTAAAAATGTCTGCGACCATCTCGCTAGTTTGGCAGTACTGGAGGTCGATGACTCTGTGGTGAACTAGGTCGCGCAGATGATGATGGCGTACGTCAATGTGCTTCGTCCTCGCGCTAATGCCTTCGTTAACCGACAGCTTGATGCAACCCTGGTTGTCTTCGAGCAAACACGTCGGCTCGTCCATGCTGTGGCCGAAGTCGATGAGCAACTGTCGCAGCCACAGCACTTCCTGTGAGGCATGCGCCGCAGAGACGTATTCAGCCTCTGTTGATGAAAGCGCTACGGATGTCTGCTTCCTGCTGGACCACGAAACAGGGCTTCCTCCTAGACTAATGAAGTAGCCGCTTGTTGATTTACGGTCCTTGACGTCACCTGCCCAGTCTGCGTCTGCGTAGCATACCAATCTTGCACCTCCCTCCCCAGACAGTTGCAGCTTGCAATTCAACGTGTGCTTGAGGTACCGAAATACCTTCTTAACGGCGGTCCAGTCGCGCTGGCGGGGCTTACTGACATGTCGGCACAGGTACCCCATTGCACACGCTATGTCCGGGCGGGTTGTCGTGCTCAGGTACAAGAGCTCTCCAACTGCTTGACGATAGATCTCGTTGCTCTGCAGTACGTCGTCATCCCCAGTGAGTTTCGGATAATCCGCGTCCATAGGGATGGCACTGCCTTTAGCTTCTCCAAGCTTGTACTTCTCCAGTAGGCTGGTGATCCTATTCCGCTGGTGAAGAAGAAAGCGATTATCCCCGCTTCTCTCGATCTCAATTCCAAGGTAGTGACTGACGTGACCAAGGTCTTTGAGTTCAAAATGCTTGTTAAGGTCCTTCCAAACTGCAGTAATAGTTGAGTCATTTGGGTGGCATATCAGCATGTCGTCCACGTACAAAAGGATATACATCACTGCACCATCTACTGTTCGGGAATAGAGGCAGGGGTCGGCATCAGCACGCCTGAAGCCTTCTTCGAGTAGTACCTTGTTTGCCTTCACGTTCCAGGCTCTCGCGGCCTGTTTAAGCCCGTATAATGACTTTTTCAACTTGCAAACGAGATGCTCTTCCCCTTCCTGAACAAATCCCTCAGGACAAATCCCTCCTTTCCGTTGTGCTTTCCAGTCCGGACAATCTCGTTTGAAGTGGCCAACCTTTTTGCACCAGAAGCATTCCGTCGCGGCTGCCGTGGCTAAACTCTTCGCGCTGTTCTGGGCCTTGGATCTCAGCGCTGATTCTGAGTCGCCCGTAGTGGCAGCAGACGCTTGCTTCCTGTTATATTCATCGACCAGCTTCCCTTTGACGTAATCTAGCGTGAGATCTCCGTCCGAACGAGCATCAAGAGCGGTCACCAGAGCTTCATAACTGTCAGGAAGCCCACTAAGCAGAAGAGCAGCAACCTGGAAGTCGGTAGTCTCTTCTCCAATGCCGCGCAAGCGCTCCACCAATTCCAGAACACGCCGTATGTAGCCCTGCATGTCCTCGTCCCTGTCCATCTTCGATTGGTACAACCTCCTCAAAAGGTACAACTTATTGCTCAGGTTAGCCCTCTCTGTACCTTGCGAAGTTCCTCCCACATCATCTTGGACGACGAGCATTTGCAGACGTGTATTATTTGACTGTCGTCAATGCTTAAGCAAATGGTGCTCTGCGCCTTCCGGTCACCGGCAATCCAGGCAACTGTTGGTCTCTCCGGGGCTTCATCTTCTACGAAAGTCCAAGTTTCCTCCCGTATTAGCAGCATCTTCATCCTGAATTTCCACGCCTGGTAATTACCGTCCGTCAGCTTCGCAACCGAAAACTTGCTTGCTTCTCCCATCTCCTCGCTGTCCCGAAACCAATTCGAGCACTGTGTAGAGACGAAGCTAGTTCCAGCGGTTGACCCTGTAGCAGCTTTCTTCCTGTGCAGCGCAGATGTCAGTTCCGTGACTCTGGGCCCATAACCTATTGGAGCTGCAATGACAGACGGCCGAACAGTGCGGGTGCAACAGGTTTACTGAGAATGAGAAAACGTGGGCGGGTGCGCATGCATAGATGCCCACGTACCAGAAATGATGTCGTTGTCGTTTGTTCCCCAACAGGCATCATTTGTGCTCTGTATAATACAGCCGGGTAAAGAACAGTGTTGCAGACCATTGTTCGATTCAGGATAGTGAGAGTTCTTCCACGCCACACTTGTAACTTCCAATTTAGCCCTTGTACCACATTAGACCACCGGTCCTCCATCTTGTTTTCAACCTCCATGTTGATTCCCAAGTATTTGGTCAGCCTTTCGCCCCATTCCGTCCCTAAGTATTTACTGGGCGTCCCTGTCCACAGTCCAAGCCATGTTCCCGATGACATCTTAATGTTCAGTTGGGCCCCCGACATCTCCGTAAACAACGTTACATGTTCAAGCATCATACTGATGTCCGGCCGGGAGGAGGCTACTAACGCAACATCGTCGGCATAGGCCAAGACCTTCACATTGCTTGAATGCACCCTAAAACCAGTTAGTCTTTTGTGTTGTATAATATTTCTGCAGAGAGGTTCCAAATACAGCGCGAATAATAGCGGTGAAAGAGGGCACCCTTGTCGGACGGATGACCGGATTTTTATTCTGTCTGTCAGTACTCCGTTGACGAGTAGTTCAGTGGTGATGTCTGTGTAGCAAATCTTGAGCCAGCTGAGGAGGTATTCTCCTACATTGCATCCTTCTAACAAAGCAAACAGATAACGGTGACTAACTCGATCGAACGCTTTCTATCACGTAATTACGCCTCCGGTCGACGAACAGCGGGACGTAGGCGGGTTTTGTGGCTCGTTGGTCTAGGGGTATGATTCTCGCTTCGGGTGCGAGAGGTCCCGAGTTCAAATCCAGGACGAGTCCTCGTTTCTTATCGCGGTTGACTTCATTGTGCTATGCGGTTTGCTATAATAACTATCACACACGAGCCTATATTTGTATCTTCACAAGCCTTTTCCTTTCTATCACGTATTTACGCCTCCGGTCGACGAACAGCGGGACGTAGGCGGGTTTTGTGGCTCGTTGGTCTAGTTGATATGCAATTTTAATGTAATTACTGTGGTGGTGTGATGTGCACATAGTAATAAAAAAAAAAGGCTCGTTGGTCTAGGGATATGATTCTCGCTTAGGGTGCGAGAGGTCCCGGGTTCAAATCCCGGACGAGCCCTCGTTGCTTATCGCTGTTGACTTCATTGTGCTATGCGGTTTGCTATTACAACTATCACACACGAGCCTATATTTGTATCTTCACAAGCCTTTTCCTTTCTATCACGTAATTACGCCTCCGGTCGACGGACAGCGGGACGTAGGCGGGTTTTGTGGCTCGTTGGTCTAGGGTTATGACTCTCGCTTGGGGTGTGAGAGGTCCCGGGTTCAAATCCCGGACGAGCCCTCATTGCTTATCGCTGTTGACTTCATTGTGCTATGCGCTTTGCTATTACAACTATCACACACGAGCCTATATTTGTATCTTCACAAGCCTTTTCCTTTCTATCACGTAATTACGCCTCCGGTCGACGAACAGCGGGACGTAGGTGGATTTTGTGGCTCGTTGGGCTAGGGGTATGATTCTCGCTTAGGGTGCGAGAGGTCCCGGGTTCAAATCCCGGACGAGCCCTCGGTGCTCATCGCTGTTGACTTCATTGTGCTATGCGGTTTGCTATTACAACTATCACACACGAGCCTATATTTGTATCACCACAAGCCTTTCAGTTTCTATCATATAATTACGCCTCCGGTCGACGAACAGCGGGACGTGGACGGGATTTGTGGCTCGTTGGTCTAGGGGCATGATTCTCGCTTAGGGTGCGAGAGGTCCTGGGTTCAAATCCCGGACGAGCCCTCGTTTCTTATCGCTGTTGACTTCATTGTGCTATGCGGTTTGCTATTACAACTATCACACACGACCCTATATTTGTACCTTGACAAGCCTTTCAGTTTCTATCACGTAATTACGCCTCCGGTCGACGAACAGTGGGACGTGGACGGGATTTGTGGCTCGTTGGTCTAGGGGTGTGATTCTCGCTTAGGATGCGAGGGGTCCCGGGTTCAAATCCCGGACGAGCCCTCGTTTGTTGTTGCTGGTGTCTACATTTTGCTAAGCGGGTTGCTATTACAACAATCACAAACGAACCGCCATTTGCTTCTTGACGAGCATTTTCACTTCACCCGTAATTATGCCTTCGATTGAAGAACAGCTGGACGTGGGGCTTGTCTTGTGGCTCGTTGGTCTAGGGGTATGATTCTCGCTTCGGGTGCGAGAGGTCCCGGGTTCAAATCCCGGACGAGCCCTCATTTGTTGTTGCTGGTGTCTACATTTTGCTAAGCGGGTTGCTATTGTAACAATCACACACGAACCGCGATTTGCTTCTTGACGAGCATTTTCACTTCACCTGTAATTACGCCTTCGATTGAAGAACAGCGGGATGTGGGGCTTGTCTTGTGGCTCGTTGGTATAGGGGTATGAGCCTTGCTTCGGGTGCGAGAGGTCCCGGACGAGCCCTTGTTTGTTGTTGCTGGTGCCTACATTTTGCTAAGCGGGTTGCTATTACAACAATCACAAACGAACCGCCATTTGCTTCTTGACGAGCATTTTCACTTCACCTGTAATTATGCCTTCGATTGAAGAACAGCTGGACGTGGGGCTTGTCTTGTGGCTCGTTGGTCTAGGGTATGATTCTCGCTTCGATTTCTTCTCCCGGCTTTCGTTGGGGTAGGACGTTGAAAATGAGCTCCGTTGGAGTGCCTTCTACGGCTAGGCCTAGCCGGGATTACCATGGATTCAACGATACTTTGCGGAAGGATGACTACCGCCTTGTTCTGCCAACACTACCCAGGGGAAAATTCGCACTGAATACTGTCGCTCTGCGCGCGGATTTATCGCAACGACCATACCGACGAGAGGACTTCAAGCCAGCGCTGAAAACAACTTTGAATCCGGAAGATATTGCATCATTCGGAGTCTACCAAATGAACCACGTGTGGATGTTAACAACACGTTCAGCTCAGGCAAAACAGAAACTTTTGGAAATTGGTGAGTGCTCTGTAAAAGGACGAAAGTGTTTGATCCTCGACACGTCACCTAAAGAAGTTCGCGCAAAGCTTCATTGGATACCTTTCCACACGCCGGACGAGGAAATCAGGATGGTACTCTCACCGTTCGGCTCCGATATTGTGGTGAAAAGAGAGGTATGGAATGATGATTTCTTTAAGAACACTGAAACTACAGAACGCACGGTCACAATGCGGTTGAAAGACGGTGTTAGTGTCGACAATATCCCGCATCAGTTAAGGATTCTGGGGAACCTCACGCTTGTGTCAATTGCGGGAAGACCGCCACTGTGTCTTCGGTGTCGACAAACAGGACACATCCGACAGCAATGCAGGACACCAAAATGCGAAGCGTGCAGACGCTTCGGGCACGACAAGGATAGCTGTCTCAAAACCTACGCTGATCGTACCAAAGTAACGGTTGAAGATAACCACTTAGAAGACCTTATCATGGATGTTGCAGAAACTGCTGCCACTTCACAAGAAGCAAAGGATAATTCACAACGTCAGCCGCAAGACCGTTCTGCTATGCGGGAACATGCGTCCGATAGTACCTGTCAAAATGATTTGATTCAAGGGCAATCTCAAGATAGGGGTCACAAACAAGTAACGGAGGGCGATAAGGCTGCAAGCGCCGCGAAGAGCATAGGCAACAACGGTAATAGAACAGGAAAAGAACCGGATGTTTCAAAGGCAGAAGCAGAAAACACCACGGCAGCGCCGGCGGACACAAAGAGCGGGAATGCCTGGAAAATGGTTCCCGGAAAACGAACTAAAATAGCCAAACCAAAGGTACCATACGACCCAAGGGATAGGGGACAAGCTCATAATTAAACAAAGTATGCAGGAAAAGCTGATTGTTGGTACGCTGAATGTCGTCAGCTTAGTCAGTCGCAAACGGAAACAGTGGTTGCTTCAGCTGATGTGGGAGAAGAGGATTGATATTCTATGTGCGCAGGAAACAAAAATTGAGACGGACTCTCAGGAAGAAGAGCTTATAGCGTTTTACAAGAATAGCTTCCAGGTGTTCCATTCCAAGGCGAGGGAGGGAAGGAATGGCACTGCAGTGTTTGTCAGAAGAAGGCGCTATCTAAGAGTAGTCCCTGATATTGGTCACGACATGGAATGGAGAGTGAGTTCTGTTGATTGCCTGTTTGGGAGTGATCTGATTAGGATTATATCCGTATACGCACCAAACTCAACGTCCGAAGGGAAATTTTTTTTTTAATACCTGCAGACCTTTCTGCGCACATCGGCCAATATTTTCTTGTGTGGCGATTACAACTGTGTCCTTTCGCAACGCGACAGGCTAGGAAAATGCCGAATCAACGACTGTAGCACAACTGAACTTCGCAGACTCCTCCATGTGAACAACTTGATAGATGCAAAGGAGGCAACGGGGAACTCGGACATTCAATTCACGCACTGGCAAGACAAGTCTCACGCGCGACTGGATAGAATTTACATCTCTGGGGAGAGCAAAGTTAGCTGCGCCTACAGCCACATCACGCCGGTTGCTTTTTCAGACCACGCGCTGGTCACACTGGCTGTCCAGACCACCAAACGGTGGACGCAAGAAAACAGAAATACGCTCCCGTGGAAATTGAATGAAAGCATATTGAGACAGGAAAAATGCAACAGGGAAGTCGGCGAAATGATCGGCGCACTAAAGGAGCAAGGACCGATTTACGCCTGTATATGGGAGGCTTTCAAGCAGCGACTAAAAGAGTACCTTATCAAGGCTTCTCAGGAGTATGCCAGAGACAGACGGGAGGAGAAGAATGCCCTCGCTGAGACGCTCAAGACATTAATAAAAGCGGAGGAAAGAAGTCCCGGCCTGTTTGGTGAGGATATAAAGGAGTGCAAGATGGAACTCCTAAAGCTCATGGAAAATGATTTTCGTGGCTCGATGATAAGAAGCAGGCAGGCCCTCGTTGATAAAGAAGAACAGCCTGTCAAGGTATTCCTAAGCCTGGAAAGAAAGCGCTCGAAAGATAAGACAGTAACAAAGATAATGAGCAATGGGAAAGTTGTTTCTGATCGCCATGGCCATAGAAGAAGAATTTATGAACACTTACACGAACTTGTTTAGCATACCAGAGACAAAAGGAGGTGAGAACCTGGACAGTTTCGCCCGTCCTATTCCCGTCATCAGCCAGGAGAAAAAGGATAAACTAGAAGAACCGATCTGCGTGGATGAAGTCGTTTGGGCTATCAAAAAGCTGCCATCGAATAAAGCGCCAGGAGTGGACGGCATTGGCCCCAGCATCTACAAAATGTTCTTACATGATATGGCAAATATACTGTCTCAAGTGTTCTCGGATATTTACAAACGAGGCCTCATGCCACCTTCAATAAGACGGCCACTGACGGTGTTAATTCCGAAGGAGACCGAGAGCGGGGCCCCGCGAGAAGTTAAGGATTACCGTCCCATCAGTCTCCTTTCAACGGACTACAAGACTTTAGCGAAAATATTGGCTCATCGTCTCGGTCTCGTTCTAGGGGATGTCATAGGTGAGCATCAAACGTACGGCATCAAAGGCAGGTCGATTGCGAAGAATCTTCACCTGATGCGAACTGTTTGGGAAGCTGCAAGTACGATGGGCGAGCCAGCTGCTGTTCTACAGGCAGATCTTAGTCAAGCCTTTGATAGGGTGTTGCACAACTATCTACTTGGCCTGCTGAGGAAGTGTAACGTGGGCTTCTACATGCATCGGTGGATTCAGGTATGTTACACGGATATAACGACGTCACTGATAGTCAGCGGCAGGAGAACTAAAGAGATTCCCGTTCGACGATCGGTGAGGCAGGGATGTCCTTTATCCCCAATCTTCTTCGCCCTCTACTTGCAATATTTGTGCAGAAGCATAATAGACGATAAAAGTATACAAGGCTTCAGTCTTCATGGCAGTGAAATCAAGCTGATGAGCTATGTGGATGACTTAGCGATCATATGGACTTCTCAAGGTGAACTGACCAAATGCATAGAACACATTGACAACTTTTGTGCGAACTCAGGGGCGAAGCTCAACATGAAGAAAACCGAAGCAAGCTGGATTGGCAAATGGGAGCAGGCACCGCAAGATTTCCTGGGAGCGACATGGACAGGAGAGATAAAACGGTATCTGGGAATCAGCTATGCAGAAGCACAGTGCGCCGATGACCACTGGAAAGCGAAGCTCGGCAAGTTTCAAGGAATTCTTCTACAGTGGAATGGGAGATCAATGTCCCTGGTAAACAGGAGCTACGTCTGCAATACCTCTGTCTACCCAGCCGTACTATATTATGCGCAAGCCTCCCCGTGCAAAGAGGCAACATCGCACCGAATCCATAGAATATTCGCAACGTTTATATGGCGCTCCAAGATGGAACGAATGAGGCGGACTAATCCCTTCCTTTGCCTGCAGGAGGGTGGCCTTGGACTAATCAACGTAGCAGTAAAACTGCTTGTACAACGGTTCCTGTATTTTCGGGACCAACGTAACCCGACGCTGAGAGCAGCACTACAAACATACGGCTCTGTCTTCTTAGCACCCTGGGTGGTTTCAACTCGGCCAAGCACGAAGAACAGAAAACAGCTCGGATTCTACAAGGAAATCGGAAAGGCGGTAGATTACTTTACAAAACGCTTTTCCTGGGATTATCTGGTGACAGTTAAAAAGAAGGTACTCTACTGGGATACCATCGACCTTGTCTTTCCGCCTCCAAGATACCGTGAGCTTGCAATCGGTAAATTCAAGGGCGACGTTCTCAGAAGGATTAGGAAGATGCCTGTATCGACCGCAGTGAAAGACACCTTCGTCATGTTCCACACTGAAACCCTTCCAGTCAAGACCTGGCAGCAAGAGAAAGGTTTTTCAATCCCATGGTCTTCCAAAATGTGACATCTGCTATTTGGACCGAGATACCTTACAACACGCCTTCGTAGAATGTCCAGCTGCAATTCAGTTTTGGAGCCTCGTACAGGATGTACTTGACAGAGAAGTCTTCATTGAGTGGCACGAGCAAGTTTTTGGAATTCGAGAACGCGAATCAGGACATGCCGGTGGACGTCATTGTGGCGATAGCAGTGTATGCTTGGTGGGCATATC
This sequence comes from Ornithodoros turicata, assembly GCF_037126465.1. NCBI lineage: Eukaryota > Metazoa > Arthropoda > Arachnida > Ixodida > Argasidae > Ornithodoros > Ornithodoros turicata. The sequence goes on from NC_088201.1 coordinate 176,587,121, forward strand.
GGAGAGATTTTGTTAGTTGCAAACCTCATCCTAGGAAACCCTGGAACACATTCCTCTGGCAGCTGCGCTGGACCGCTGAACTGATATGTGCAACCGAGAGAGACGGTCAACAGTACTGGAGCAAACTTCTCAGAAGAATGGATTTGACACGGGACATGCCGCGGTCGAAGAGCGACCGTGCATGGCCACAGCTACAACACGAGAGATAGGGGAACCTTGCAAGGATGCAAGATAACTTTTAACTGTATATATCTGAAGCAATAAATGTTAAAAAAAAGTATGATTCTCGCTTCGGGTGCGAGAGGTCCCGGATTCAAATCCCGGACGAGCCCTCGTTTGTTGTTGCTGGTGTCTACATTTTGCTAAGCGGGTTGCTATTGTAACAATCACACACGAACCGCAATTTGCTTCTCGACGAGCATTTTCACTTCACCTGTAATTATGCCTTCGATTAAAGAACAGCTGGACGTGGGGCTTGTCTTGTGGCTCGTTGGTCTAGGGGTATGATTCTCCCTTCGGGTGCGAGAGGAGCCGGGTTAAAATCCCGGACGAGCCCTCGTTTCTTATCGCTGTTGACTTCATTGTGCTATGCGGTTTGCTATTACAACTATCACACACAAGCCTATATTTGTATCTTCACAAGCCTTTTCCTTTCTATCACGTAATTACGCCTCCGGTCTACGAACAGTGGGACGTAGGCGGGATTTGTGGCTCGTATGGTCTAGGGTTATGATTCTCGCTTAGGGTGCGAGAGGTCCCGGGTTGAAATCCCGGACGAGCCCTCGTTTCTTATCGCTGTTGACTTCATTGTGCTATGCGGTTTGCTATTACAACTATCATACACGAGCCTATATTTGTATCTTCACAAGCCTTTTCCTTTCTATCAAGTAATTACGCCTCCGGTCGACGAACAGCGGGACGTGGACGGGATTTGTGGCTCGTTGGTCTAGGGGTATGATTCTCGCTTAGGGTGCGAGAGGTCCCGGGTTCAAATCCCGGACGAGCCCTCGTTTCTTATCGCTGTTGACTTCATTGTGCTATGCTGTTTGCTATTGCAACTATCACGCACGAGCCTATATTTGTATCTTGACAAGCCTTTCAGTTTCTATCACGTAATTACGCCTCCGGTCGACGGACATGGACGGGATTAGTGGCTCGTTGGTCTAGGGGTATGATTCTCGCTTAGGGTGCGAGAGGTCCCAGGTTCAAATCCCGGACGAGCCCTCGTTTGTTGTTGCTGGTGTCTACATTTTGCTAAGCGGGTTGCTATTACAACAATCACAAACGAACCGCCATTTGCTTCTTGACTAGCATTTTCACTTCACCTGTAATTATGCCTTCGATTGAAGAACAGCTGGACGTGGGGCTTAGTTTTGTGGCTCGTTGGTCTAGGGGTATGATTCTCGCTCCGGGTGCGAGAGGTCCCGGGTTTAAATCCCGGACGAGCCCTCGTTTGTTGTTGCTGGTGTCTACATTTTGCTAAGCTGGTTGCTATTACAACAATCACAAACGAACCGCCATTTGCTTCTTGACTAGCATTTTCACTTCACCTGTAATTATGCCTTCGATTGAAGAACAGCTGGACGTGGGGCTTTGTTTTGTGGCTCGTTGGTCTAGGGGTATGATTCTCGCTCCGGGTGCGAGAGGTCCCGGGTTTAAATCCCGGACGAGCCCTCGTTTGTTGTTGCTGGTGTCTACATTTTGCTAAGCGGGTTGCTATTACAACAATCACAAAGGAACCGCCATTTGCTTCTTGACGAGCATTTTCACTTCGCCTGTAATTACGCCTTCGATTGAAGAACAGCGGGATGTGGGGCTTGTCTTGTGGCTCGTTGGTATAGGGGTATGATTCTCGCTTCGGGTGCGAGAGGTCCCGGACGAGCCCTCGTTTGTTGTTGCTGGTGCCTACATTTTGCTAAGCGGGTTGCTATTACAACAATCACAAACGAACCGCCATTTGCTTCTTGACGAGCATTTTCACTTCACCTGTAATTACGCCTTCGATTGAAGAACAGCGGGATGTGGGGCTTGTCTTGTGGCTCGTTGGTATAGGGGTATGATTCTCGCTTCGGGTGCGAGAGGTCCCGGACGAGCCCTCGTTTGTTGTTGCTGGTGCCTACATTTTGCTAAGCGGGTTGCTATTACAACAATCACAAACGAACCGCCATTTGCTTCTTGACGAGCATTTTCACTTCACCTGTAATTACGCCTTCGATTGAAGAACAGCGGGATGTGGGGCTTGTCTTGTGGCTCGTTGGTATAGGGGTATGATTCTCGCTTCGGGTGCGAGAGGTCCCGGACGAGCCCTCGTTTGTTGTTGCTGGTGCCTACATTTTGCTAAGCGGGTTGCTATTACAACAATCACAAACGAACCGCCATTTGCTTCTTGACGAGCATTTTCACTTCACCTGTAATTACGCCTTCGATTGAAGAACAGCTGGACGTGGGGCTTGTCTTGTGGCTCGTTGGTCTAGGGGTATGATTCTCGCTTCGGGTGCGAGAGGTCCGGTTCAAATCCCGGACGAGCCCTCGTTTGTTGTTGCTGGTGCCTACATTTTGCTAAGCGGGTTGCTATTACAACAATCACACACGAACCGCCATTTGCTTCTTGACGAGCATTTTCACTTCACCTGTAATTACGCCTTCGATTGAAGAACAGCGGGATGTGGGGCTTGTCTTGTGGCTCGTTGGTATAGGGGTATGATTCTCGCTTCGGGTGCGAGAGGTCCCGGACGAGCCCTCGTTTGTTGTTGCTGGTGCCTACATTTTGCTAAGCGGGTTGCTATTACAACAATCACAAACGAACCGCCATTTGCTTCTTGACGAGCATTTTCACTTCACCTGTAATTACGCCTTCGATTGAAGAACAGCGGGATGTGGGGCTTGTCTTGTGGCTCGTTGGTATAGGGGTATGATTCTCGCTTCGGGTGCGAGAGGTCCCGGACGAGCCCTCGTTTGTTGTTGCTGGTGCCTACATTTTGCTAAGCGGGTTGCTATTACAACAATCACAAACGAACCGCCATTTGCTTCTTGACGAGCATTTTCACTTCACCTGTAATTACGCCTTCGATTGAAGAACAGCGGGATGTGGGGCTTGTCTTGTGGCTCGTTGGTATAGGGGTATGATTCTCGCTTCGGGTGCGAGAGGTCCCGGACGAGCCCTCGTTTGTTGTTGCTGGTGCCTACATTTTGCTAAGCGGGTTGCTATTACAACAATCACAAACGAACCGCCATTTGCTTCTTGACGAGCATTTTCACTTCACCTGTAATTACGCCTTCGATTGAAGAACAGCGGGATGTGGGGCTTGTCTTGTGGCTCGTTGGTATAGGGGTATGATTCTCGCTTCGGGTGCGAGAGGTCCCGGACGAGCCCTCGTTTGTTGTTGCTGGTGCCTACATTTTGCTAAGCGGGTTGCTATTACAACAATCACAAACGAACCGCCATTTGCTTCTTGACGAGCATTTTCACTTCACCTGTAATTACGCCTTCGATTGAAGAACAGCGGGATGTGGGGCTTGTCTTGTGGCTCGTTGGTATAGGGGTATGATTCTCGCTTCGGGTGCGAGAGGTCCCGGACGAGCCCTCGTTTGTTGTTGCTGGTGCCTACATTTTGCTAAGCGGGTTGCTATTACAACAATCACAAACGAACCGCCATTTGCTTCTTGACGAGCATTTTCACTTCACCTGTAATTACGCCTTCGATTGAAGAACAGCGGGATGTGGGGCTTGTCTTGTGGCTCGTTGGTAGGGG